>NC_134870.1:69654024-69954024 GCF_049852395.1 Peromyscus maniculatus bairdii
ACAGAGGGCAAAAACTATACTCTCACGACTCTTTGGTGCCCAGGCCACTGTTTGGTAACTGAGAGTTCAGTAAGTGTTTAATGTATGTGAGAACTAAGAGGATTCTCAGCTCTTCTACAGAGCAAAGCATGCTGGGACAAAAGGCTGATTACTGGATCAGCAGAGACATGGTGGTCCTAAAGGCCTCTCCGCTTCAGCCCAGATTGTTTCCTCATGGTAACCCATTTGCCTAACTTTTGTATGCCCATTTCCCCTGCTCTTTGCCTCTCAGGCTCACTTAATGTATTAGAAACAGGCTTTACATGTTTGGAGTCCAGTGGACTCAGAGACTAGGCCCTACTATGGTCAATACTGTAGCCATTGATCATTCCATTCTTTTGGTTTCCAATATCAGACAACTGGATTTTGAGGTCATGTTACCATTATCTTGTGTAGTGATGACTTCCTTTTCTTATGTGAAACAGATAACACTAGTGCTATCAGGTATCACAGACATTGCCCTGTCTATGTCCTTCAAAGCACAGGCTAGAACCTCAAGTGTCCTTTTCAAGAGGAGATAACTATGTGATTGACCAGAAGGAAAGTCTGGTCATCCCACCTTCATCCTTAGGATTTTGTTACCATGTCAGACTAGCCAGTGAAGGCATGTTAGTTACCACATTAATCAGTTTGTGTGTGTGTGTGTGTGTGTGTGTGTGTGTGTGTGTGTGTGTGTGTATGTGTGTATGTGCTACCACAACAAATGCCCGAACAAAGTCAACATATGGAGGAAAGCTTTATCATGGCTCATGTTATTAGAGGTATCAGTTCAAGGGCAGTTGCCTCTATTGCTTTGGGCCTGAGATGAGGCAGAATATGGAAGTAGATGATGTCATCTGGCCACCTTATGGAAGCAGAGAGAAGAAGGGGATGGGGGCAAAGCATGTCCTTTGGTAGCATAATTGCAGTGACCGACTTCTGACAAGCCCCATCTCCTGCTTTCTACTACATAATGTCATGCTGTGGATATCGCTCTGTATAAATAAAATGCTGGTTGGCCAGTAGCCAGGCAGGAAGTATGGGTGGGACAAGCAGAGAATAGAATTCTGGGAAGTGGAAGGCTGAGTAAGGAGAGACGCTGCCAGCTGCCACCATGACAAGTGAGATGTAAGGTACCAGTAAGCCACGAGCCACATGGCAAAGTATAGGTTAATAGAAATGGGTTAATTTAAGATACAAGAACTAGATAACAAGAAGCCTGCCACGGCCATACAGTTTATAAGTAATATAAGCGTCTGAGTGATTATTTTATACGTGGGCTGTGGGACTGTGGGGGCTTGGCAGGCGCTGGAGAGAAAGACTCCGGCTACAATGTCATGTCATTATAAATCTACCAAAGAATGAATTCATCCATGATGTTGTGGCCTTCACCATCCAATCCCTTCCCCAAAGCTGCACTGCAAAGTGAACCACCCCCAACATAGGGGCCTTTTAGAGACCTTTCAAGATACTTCCAAAATGTGAATGATGTCCTAGGACTGCTGTGACAAATGGCCACAAACAGGATGCCTTAAGGCAGCTTTCATTTACTTTCTCACAGTTGTGGAGGCCTGAAGTCCAAAACTGTTCTATCCCCTTAGGGTCTGGAAAGAATCGTTCTTGGCTCACCTGGCTTCTGGTGATTTCTCACATGCCTTGGCTCCCGGCTGCATCACTCTAGTCTCTCCCCGTGTCTTCCCATGCCCTTTACCTATTTTTATTTCCTTCTTTTCTGTCACTACACTACCTGGATTTAAGACTCACCCTATCTGAGATGATTTCATCTTGAGGTTCTTATGTTGACTACAGAGACTTATTTCAAATCAATTTATATTCCGATGTTCCAGGTGGATGTATCTTAAAGAAGGGGCCCTATTGAAGTCATATAGCCAAATTGCTGGATAGACCTGTTGGTCAAGAGGAGTTGACTGGGGCAGTAATTTGAGGTCATATGGAGAGAAGATTGGTTTTTCTGAGAGGATAAAGTAGAGACCAGGATCTTGGGGCTTCTGGGGGCAAGACTCATGGGCAACTTGGGGACAGAGACCTCAATTATAGACCAGAGCACAGAGAGGCCAAGAACCTAGAGCTCCTGAGAGGCTAGGGAACACTTTTCAGTAAACATCAAGAGGTAGACCATGCCGCAACAAATATCACTTTCACCGGCAAGGTGGTTTTCCATTCTCAGCTTGGCCCTCCCATCCTGATTCTTCTGAGAGAAATCTACTTTAGATCCAGGGGTGAAGGCAAATGGCTTGTGACATGTCCCAGTTAGATGCTTGAGAAGAAAACAAGAGGAGAAGCAATACAAGGCTTTGGGAAACATGTAGGCAGACCTGTACACAAACATGGGCTCATACACATAAACCCGAACTGGCCAAAAATAACAGAGAAGGCGACAGATGCTTTCAATTAAAATGTCAGCTTCTCCTTAAGAAGCCAAGTTTTCATGTAGTGTGGGTGCTCGGGGGCCGAAGACTACTGGAAGGGACCACATATGGAAATCTGTTTGCATTATACCACGTCCCAGATGCCATGGAAGACTGCTCTGACCTTGCAATTAACACATTGGCTGTTTCTGGGGTGCAGTGCATGGATGCAGGGAGGAAACAGAAAATTGTAAAATAGAGCGGTTGTTCCTACTGGGTTTGATAGGAAACAAGAGAACCAGGGACTACTAGTTCCAGGGTCTGAGTGTGCATTAGGGAGTGGGTGAAGGATAAAGGATGCTTGCCATCTCTCTTGGTGATGAGGGGAGGGTCATTACCATGGACTTAGGGAACAGTACACATAGCCATAGCCTCCTCCCCCCAAAACACTCACACTACCTTTGTAAAGTTGTTTCTTTAGCATCTGCTTAGCTATTTACTAATCAAAGCTATTCATCCTTTCTTCCTCCAAAGGTAGCTTTCTGTTTATTTGTTTGTGTTCTTCAAACTCTCTCTGGTTCCCCTCAGCTACCTACCTACAGATGAAAGAGGAAGGATATGGGCTGAAGGGAAGGAAAGTTCGTCCCCAAATCTCACTTCCACATCCAATCAGTGGGGAGCACACCTTTGAAAGAGTGCCTTGTTCTGATAAATGAGTCTCCTTCTTCTCCTAATTATTTTTATTATCACCACTGTTACAATAAAATCCACACAGTATAGCTACAGATCTAACTAGAGCAATATCCACAGAAAGGAAGAACAATGGGGAAATTAATGAACTAGATCCTCATTTGTGTTTTTGTAGACGAAGATGGTAATTTGTTGGATTTAATAAGCTCCTGGATTGAATTGCACAGGCCAGTGTTGGCTAGGTTCGGGTGCCCACTGAGTGAAAGTCAGATACTTTTGTGTCAACTCAAACACATTTTCACTTCTTAATGGTCACCATTACTAACCAGATAAGAGAAAGACTTAGCTGCATCAAACAAAGGCATGATTAGTTTTGACAACAGCAGCTTAAACAGGACGTTAATTAGCAGCCATAGAGTTGGGAAGGTTCTGGATGGGAACAATTACACAGAAAAACCCACAAGTATGGCTACAGTGTGCCAGGGTCCCATCCCTTACCATATGGCTTCAGTCTGGCAAATGGCTCGTTGGCAATTCATTACCATAGCGCTTGGAACTCAGGAGTGACTCGTTTATGATTAGCCAATTCATTAGGCTATCATTGGTAGCTCAAGGGGGCTCTAAGGGCTCGCCTCTCCCCATTGTGTTATTTTAAGGACATATGACAGGGAAGGAACAGCCCCCCCCCCCCTCCTCAGCTGCCTCAGAGTGCTGCTTGCTGGCAAGTTTGCTGGAATCTAGATAGAATCTTTCAAAAGAAAACAAACAAGCAGAAACTCCCCACAGTCATAAACTGTAACCGCGGCTGGAACTATTGAAACATTCCAGGAGATAAAAACAAAGACCTCCTCCTCCTGCCCTCCATCCTGCTGAGGCTGCCTGGGCAACCTGTGAGTATACTTCACAGAGAGTGTGATGGGGGACAGCTAGGGACTAATGACCATCAGACCCAAAGACAGGAAGCAGAGTCTCCGGAAGGGGCTCTGTGGTTAACTCATTTGGGACGTTAGCTAGATCCTGCAGAGTGGCTGTGTTTCGTCTTATCTGCTCCTCAGCACTGTGGGGGCATTGTGAGAGAGGATCTCCAGTGAGGAAAAGTAGCCTAAATCCACAAGGCTCATAGCTCTGTAGGAGATCAGTACTGACCATGGACTGTTGGAGAATGTGTTTTCATTCATTAGCACATGTGGGTGAGGAAGATGGGCACAGCCAGCCAACTGGGAGCCACTACTAATGGGCTATGCTTCCTTTATCTTTAGAATGTTATCTGGGGTTGCCCACAAAGAGTACACAGGACTCTGTATAATGTTTTTAAAAAGTGGAGACTAGACCTGAAACTATAGTTCACAGAGTCCAAAGCTTGACAGGGATGCTAGAATGTCTGAAGATGCACAGAACATTAAGACAGTGTGTTATGACGGCAAGTGGGCTCCAACAGAAAGGAGAGAAAAGGAGAGAAGGTTAAAGAAGAACTAAGCATTGGGTTAAACTGATGTGGTCTGCTAAGGATGTGGCTGGGAAAGACGATGTGCTGACCGAGGATGGGTCTGAGGGATTTGAGTCCAGGTTTGACTCCAGTTTGGTTAACATGGGTAATGTGCAGGGACATTGCAGAGCTTGTTCTCTGAAACCCACTCTATCCCACCCCCTAAATATACAAAGCCACTCTCTTACTAAAACCCTAGCACTGAGACAGAGTCCCAGTTTATTGAAGATATAAGCAGCAGTCACAAACACATCACCCTCCTGCACCATCAACCTGGTCTAAAAGAAGAACGCCTGCCACATTCAACAGTAATTACGCACTTAATTAACTCTAATTTTGTTTCCTTCTTCGAATTCATAGGGACTCTGAGGAAGATTTTCCATGGGCCAGGTCTGTGGAAAGAGCTATCTGGGGAACCTTTAAAACGATACCATCTTCTGACACTAAATTTCCCTGGAGTTTATCTAAACAGCAGAAATATCTAAACAGAGAAAAGAGACTAAGCATCATTGTTTTGAAATAAACCAAAACAAAACAGGTCCTTCTTAGAATCTGTGCTTCGGAAGATGCATTGGTGACAAGGTCTAGACAGGAGGGACAGTGACATTCTTTATGCTTCAGCTGACTTTTCAGCAACCGAATGAAGAGCTCTACTCTGCTGACTAGCTGAACTCCACTGCAGTCTTCCTGGCATGGTCTCTCTAACAGAGAGGATGGCAGAGGTCAGAGCTGAGCCTTTGCTTAAAGAATGCTACATAGGTCCTGGGCACTTTTTAGTTGAATCACTCTAGCGGCTGTGACTCTGCATCGCTGCCCATGTTTATGATGCATGGGATACCGTGACCCTTCTCAACAGCACACGGTGTAGCTGTGGGAAGGTTCCAAGACAAATGAAGTACATTAAATGGTTCTAGGCTGTGGAGTTCAAGCTAACTCGCACAGTGTGCTGGATGCCCTCCTGGGCTCTATGGTATGAAGAGGAGACCCACAGATTTTGTCTTGCAGGAATTTAAGTCCCCCCACCCCTGAGATCATTTGCATTAGAAGTAACTGGACAATTTCTCCAAAGGGATATTTCTGTTCCATTTCTACTTCCTGAATCCAAACCTCCAGGGATTGATTGTTAGGAGTCTGTTTAAGAAGCCCTCCAGTGTCTCCTCTCTATCATTGAAGTTCACTATGGGGAAAGTCATAGAATATGTAGGCTTCCTGCCTTCAGGGAGCTCTGCTATATTCTAGGTGCTAAAGAAAACCCAGCTGATTATGGTGGCAGATGATTGTAATTCTAGCACTTGGGAGGTAGAGGCAGCAGGATCACAAGGCTGAAGCCAGCCTGGTCTACACAGTGAACTCTAGGCTGGCCAGGGCGACATGGTAAGATATTATCTTTGCTTAGCATTTTGAGCCCTTTATATATTCTAGATCTTAACCTTCTCTTGGATAAATGACTGGCAAAGATTTTCTCCCATTCTTTGGGTTTCTTATTTACTTAATTCACAATTTCCTTTGTTGTACAGAAACCTTTAGTTGATGCTCAGTTCATGAAACCATCTGTTGATTCTCCTACTGCGCACCCCCCCCCCCCCCGCCAGTGGAAAGGTCTTACCTGTGTATATATGTTGAAGCACATTCCCTACTTTTTCCTATTTATGTTGAGGTCTTTGATCCATTTGTAGTTAAGTTTTGTGAAGAGTGAGAGATAGGATTCTACTTTTATCTTTCTGTATGTTAGGATCCATTTACCCCAGTACTATTTGTTGAAGATGTTATCTTTTGCCCAAGGTGTAGTTTTGGAGTCTTGGTAAAAGAATCCAGGTAACCATTGTTGTATGGATTTACATCTGGATCCTTATTTCTACTTCACTGACCTAAGTGTTTGTTTTTGTGCCAGAACCATGCTATTTTTATTACTATGGCTCCATAGCAAACTGTGTAGTTGCTAATACCTCCCATAGTATCATTTTGGTCCAGCATTGCTTTGTCTGTCCCTGGACTTTAGTGTCTTCATATCACCTATTTGGATTGTTTTATCTATGTTTGTGAAGAAAATTCTCAAAAGAAAAAGTAACAAATGGCTAGAAAATACTTTAAAATGTGCTCAACTTCCTCAACCATCAGGGAAGCGCAGGTTAAAACTACTTTAAGATTCCATCTCACCCCAGTCAGAATAGCCATCATGGAGAATACAAATGTCAACAACTGCTGGTGTGGTTGTGTGAAAGGGGAAACCTTCTACACTTTTGATGGGAGTGTAAACTAATGTAGTCATGTTGGAGCTCAGTCTGGAGGTTTCTCAAGAAGCTAGAAATAGAACCGCCATTCACTCCAGGCATGTACCCAAAGGATGTTACCCTGCTGCAGAAGGACTTTCACATCCATGTGGCTTTTGGCCACTCTATCCACAACAGATAGACCAAGATGTCCATTAAAAGATGGATGAATAAGAAAAATGTGTAGTTTACAGATCAGTATATGGTTCAACCCTCAACAGAGAAGCTTCGTGCAGTAGGTGGTGATTAACAAAGAAACCCACAAACTAGACAATGTGGAGAGAATAAGGGACTTTGAAGCACTTAGCCCCAAATGGGATGATCCCTATCCTCAGAGCTCAGGGATCTATGTAGAAGAGGAGGCAGAAAGACTGTAAGAGCCTGAGGTAGTGGTGGATGACTGCAAGGAAATAGTGTCTTTAGACACAGCAGAGCTGATGCACATATGAACTCACAGGTGTTGTGATGCACACACAAGGCCTTTACAAGCTCAAGCCAGACAAAATCTCCAAAATGAAAGAGAGAAGGTACCCCTCAAAATAATGTGGTACATATACACAATGGAATATTACTTGGTTGTAAATAGAAATGAAACAAGGAAATCTGCAGGTAAATGGATAGAAGTAGAAAAAAAAAATCACATTGAGTGAAGCAGCAAGTCCAGAAAGACAAACACCCTCTGTTCTCTCCTCTATACACATTCTGGCTTCCAGGTGTTTCTGTGCTTAGCTTGGAGCACAGGTGGAGGTCACAGAGTGGCCTGGGGGTGTGGTTTATGAAGGGAACAGGGGTTAGTAGAATGTAGGGAAAATGTAGGAAGAGAGTTGGAAAAATGGAAATGGAAAGGCTTAAGAGGGCAGGGGCTGCAGAGTCTGGGGCGGGGTGGGGGTGGGTGGGGGGAAGGGGAAGCAATAGGTGTGGAACATCCCTCACAATGGTCAGGTTTTAACCAAAACCCATTGGGTTCTTTTCTCCTGAGACTCTCTTTTCCTTCCCCAAGGGAAGAGACTACTTGACACAGCCAGAGAGACATAGCTGTACCAAATACTCTCCATCTTAGAAAGACACTGCACAGCTCTGAATAGATCTCAGCTGTGTCCCAGATCCTCCTCCATCCTTATTTATGTTCCAGGAACCCAGCAACTCTTGCTTACCTATCTTTTTCCAGAGGCATGTCCTTCACCTGCAGCCTTGTGAACAGAGACCATGCTATGCTCTCTATTGGCACTGTGGTACACCATAGACACTTTCACTGATAGGATTTCGGCTACACAGCAGCGTGTACATTTTTTGCAGAGATCATATTATATGATATTTTAAGCATGTAGTTAGTTCAGAAAGCTTGTAAATGTGAGGCCATGTCTTAGATTGGGTCTTCTTGCTCATCTATAGTATCATAATAATCAAATGTCCCTTAGGGGAATGCTTATGGACAGGACAAGTGCATGGTCACTCTGTCTTTTGCTGGGCCTCCCACTTGGAGAGGCCTCTGACATCTTTCGTGAGCCATCTTACCAGAAGAAAGTGGCCTGAACTTGGAGCCCTCTCTGTTCCTTCATGATCTTGGAAAGAATGTGTTCTCTCTGACTCTCAGGCCAATGAAATCATACACTCACACACTGAAAAGGTCTAGGTGATTTTCTTGTGTAAATAAATGTTAGTTTCTCTCCTGTTTCCTTACTGTCTTTCCTCTGCATCAGCTTAAGAATTCTCATCTCATTTTATCACTTCTCTTATGTCTCCTCCTCTGTCCTCACCTCCCTTCTCCTCTCCTCACTTCTCATTTCCTCCCCCCATTATCTCTCTTCATCATTACTCTCCCCACTTCTCCTCCCCTTTCCTCCCATCCTCTCCCCTCTCTTCCTCTCTCCTCTCCTACCCTCTCCTCTTCTCCTGTCCCCTCTCCTCTCCTCTCTTCCCCTCCCCTCTCCATCATAAAGCAGCTGATCTCTTCTTTCTCACAGCAACAAGACAGAACCTGAAGAAAAGGCCCAGTGGCTCCACCTTAATCTTCCTGCTGGTCTCTTTGGTTCTTGCTTATACTCTACTACTTGGTACCTCAGCTGGGCACAGAAGGGTCTGGGAACAGAGAAGGAATGCTCAGTGGGGCTGGAGAGATCACTCAATTGGTACAGAATGTACCTTCATGAGCACACAAATTTGATGTTAAGCTGAAAAGCCGGCTGTTAAGATGTATGCTTATTATCGTAGTGCTGAGGCTCACTGGGGTTCACAGGTCAGACAACCTAATCTACTCAGCAAGCTCCGGGTCAGTGAGAGGCCTTGCCTCAGAAAGCAAGGTGGATGGCACCGAGGAAAGCGCAATGGTTCCTGTGTCCAGGTTCTTTTTCAGGAAGCTAGAAAAATGGACACATCTGCCGGAGAGCACAGCCACTCCTGTATCAGGGCAAAGCTGGGGTTTCAGGCGATAAAGCATTTGATAGCTACGCAGCACCTCAGAGACACATTAGTGCTCCTTGGGGTGAATTTGAATATAGGCCAAGTGGCTGGGGTGATGGTGGTTGATTCCATAGAGGATAATCTTTCTCGAGCGCTGTATTCTTTCTCTCCCTGCCTCCTCTTAAAAAACAAGAAGCCAAGTACTATCAATTTATTTGCTGCGTCTTATAATTACATTATCCATGATGAACTCACTGGAGTCTAATTTGAGTCTGGAGTTATTTGGTAGGAAAGCTCCATCACTGGGCACGGTGGGACTCTTGTGAGTACAGCCTTACTTTGTTGGATGCCTGGTGCTCAGTTAGTGCACTTGGAAAGGGACAAAGAAGAGGATGAGAAATGGCAGGTCCCCCAGTCTTGCTGAGCTGCAAAGTCCTTCCACATTTATTATTTCATTTGGTACTAACACTAGCGTACTGGGATTGCTGTTATCATCTCCAGTCCACACCCTAGAGAGTGGAACCAGGTCAAATCATAACACAGTGCCCTGATGGAATTAAAACTTATATAAGCATCTGGCTGGTCCCTCTCTCCCAACACACCATATCTCCAGGGATATTGATGCATGATTTTAGTTTAGATCTTTTTTTTCTTCAGTATAAATGCTCCTTCATGAATGATGGAGCTACATTGTGATAAGCAGAAAGTATTGGAAGATGAAGATGTAGTTAGCCTGCTGAACATGGTAGCTCAGTAATGTAGCATGCCGTGGCTGTTTCTGTTGGAGAGAGTTGGGTCCACTGGGTGTTCCTAGCGCTGTAGGGGAGTGCCACACAGCATATTACCAGTCCAGGAAAAGAGCAAAACTCAAGGTATGTTTTCTACCGAATGTGTTTTGCATTTAAATCACTGTAAAACCAAAGCCTTAAATAATTTCCCAAGCTACCTGTCCTATTGCCTGGCAGGCTCTTGCTCCTGTCGCCTTCTCATTTCTCCCGGGGAAGAGGCTTGTGGTCGCTAACTTTCCCTTTCTTGTCCCCCTTTCTTGAATCATTCACTATATTAAACATGTAATGTTGAATTTGTTTTACTTTTTAATTAAACAAATAAAACACTACACATATAATTAAATTCTTTGCCTATTCTCTATGAGTCTATTTTACTCTGTTTCTGAAAAACATTCTCCTGATCTTGCTTGCATTATTCTGTGTTTTTATGCTTTCTCTATGCTTGCCTGAAATGTACTCAGTGACATTGTTTATGTTTTACATATGAATATAAGTGGCATATTAATTTTTTATCTACCTACCTATTATTTATTTATTTATTTGTTTATTTATTTATGCTTTCCGGTGATGGAGATGAAATCTAGAACCTTATGTATGTTAGGCAAGGGCTCTACCATTGGCCTGCCCCTCTCCACCACCATATGGTTTGATTTTTTTTTAAACTCAGTATAGATTTTCAAAGACCATTTTCCCACATGTGTGTGTGCAACTCATTAATGTTCACTTCTGTGGTACCCACAGAATACTCCTCCACTGTTGTTGGGAGTGTAAACTTGTACAGCCACTTTGGAAATCAGTGTGGTGGTTTCTCAGAAAATGGGAATCAATCTTCCTCAAGACCCAGCTATACCACTGTTGGGCATATACCCAGGGAATGCTCAATCATACCACAGGGACACATGCTCAACTATGTTCATAGCACCATTATTCATAATAGCCAGAACCTAGAAACAACCTAGATGCCCCTCAACTGAAGACTGGATAAAGAAAATGTGGTATATATACACAATGGAGTACTACTCAGCAGAGAAAAACAATGACATCATGTAATTTGCAGACAAATGGATGAAACTAGAAAATATCATCCTGAGTGAGGTAACTCAGACTCAGAAGGACAAACATAGTATGTACCCACTCATAAGTAGATACTAGATGTAAAGCAAAGGATAACCATACAACAACCCACAACTCCAGAGAAGCTAGCTAATAAGGAAAACCCAAAGAGGGACACATGGATTGCCCTGGGAAAGGGAAATAGATGAGATCTCCATGAGTAAACTGGGGCTGAGGGGTGAGCAATGGAGGGTAAGGGATGGGGGATGAGAACATAAGGGGATGTAATGGTCGAGCTGGAACAGGCATGGAGTGGGAGAGCAATGAAAGTGATTCCATGACAGAGGGAGACATTATAGGGATAGAGAAACCAGGTGCTAGGGAAGTTCCCAGGAATCCCAAGGATGACCCCAGCTTGGACTACTAGAAATAGTGGAGAGGGTGCCTGAACTGAACTGGCTTGCCCCAGTGATCAGACAGGTGATACCCTAACTGTCATCACAGAGCTTTTATCCAATGACTGATGGAAGCATATGCAGAGATCCACGGCCAAACACCAGGCAGAGTTCCAGGAGTCTAGTTGAAGACAGAGAAGAGGGATTCTATGAGCAAGTGGATCAGGATCATGATGGGGTAACCTGCAGAGATGACCAAACCAAACTAGTGGGAACTCATGAAAGTTGAATCAATGGCTGTGGAGCCTGCATGGGACTGGACTAGGCCCTCTGCATGGCGAGACAATCGTGTAGCTTGATCTGCTTGGAGGGCCCCCTGGCGGTAGGATCAGAATCCATCCCTGGTGCATGAGCAGGCTTTTCGGAGACCATTATCTAGGAAGGGACAGCTCCTGCAGCCTCGAGGCAGGGGGAAGGGCTTGGGCCTGCCTCTACTGGATGTGCCTCCCTATCGGAGGCCTTGCCTTCTTGTTGGGGGGAGTAGGGGGTGGGTTGGGAAGAGGAGGCTGAGAGGGCAGGAGGAGGGAAGAGGGGGATCTTTGATTGGTGTGCAAAATGAATGAAAAATTTTCTTAATAAAAAAACAAAAACAAAACCAGAAACAATTTGAAGTCCCTTCTGGGTGACGATACCTTCTTGACATTGTCAAACCTTTGGATTTTTGATGATGAGATAGGTGTAAAATGGCACCACACTGCTTTAATTGGCATTTCACCAATAGATAGCAGAGCAGGGCACCTTTTCCTGCAGCTGCCAGCTCTTCCAAATCCATCACCTCTCCTTTAGTGTTGCTCACGCTGTCTCAGGCTCTGCAGAAAACTGAAAATTTTACACCCTCCAATCTGTCCTTTCCTTTTGTGCTTGTTTTGAATATTAAGAAATTCTTTCCTGATGACCTGGTATAAAAATGTTGTCCTGAATTTTATTATAATATTTTAAAACTTAAAAAAAGTCCCTTCTTCCTGGAATTTATTTACAATATTTATCATTTTTGTTTGAGATGGAATTGTAATGTTAACTTTCCAATATAAAAAGCTATTTTTTTTTGGACACTGTGGATCAAATACCCTGTATCTTTCCTGCCTAATTACCTCATCCTGTGCCAAGTTTCCAAACATGCATTCATCGTTTTTTCCCTGAACCTTCTAATTCTTTCCAATGGGTTCTATATCCCAACACCTCTACCACACTCTTATGTCATTGTTTTGATGCCTGTGAGCTGAGCCCCTCTTCCTTGTAGTTTATATTAATTTTTTGACTGTTTTTGACCCTTTAAACTTTCATATTAATGTTGCATACTCTTTTAATAAACTGCTCCTTTCTGCCAGCCTAGAGAATTATCTACTGCCCCATCCATTCCAAATGCAACTGCCCTCAAAGTTAAGTCCCAGCTGTGACTCTGCTATCAAATGCCTATCTATTCTTGGGTGAATCACATGACTGTTTTGGGTTTTATTTTCTTAACTGCCCCATACCTGCCTGGCAAGGGTTGCTGAGCTGATCAAGTGAGATAAAGGTGTGAGAGTGCTTCTGAGAGCTCAAAATAACAAGTCAGACTCACAAAGGGCTAAACACAGTGATCTCAGCGTGATCTGCAACCAGTGTACAGTTCAGACCATCTCCTCCTCAGTTGTCTCTACTCTTCCTGATGCTCCTTCTCCCAAACTTCCAGCACTGCTCTGCAAAGCTCGTTTCTCTGAGGGCTTTATTGTAATAACGGGGTAGAGGCAGCTTACAATCACAGGGCCTGGATGCCAGGCCAGAGACTCACTTTGCGGCATTAGGAACTTATATTTGAGAGTCTTAATTTCTTTACCTGAACATAGGACATGATCCTCACTCCCACCCTCAGTGCCATGAAATTCCAAAGAAAATGTAAGTGGGGGTACTTGGCAAAATGTGAGACCTTATAAAAATCCTAGGTGCCATGAGTGGTTTTCCTGACAATTGTATGTGTGAAATGCCCTACTTCATAGTGTTACTTGAATCAGGACATGTAGGGGAATCTAACTAATTTTGTTACCAAGTATGATTCACCCAGTGTAATGTCAATATGTTCTTTGAGAAGATGTAGGAACTCTCTCTTTAAAATAATAATAATAGCCGGGCGGTGGTGGTGCACGCCTTTAATCCCAGCACTTGGGAGGCAGAGCCAGGTGGATCTCTGTGAGTTCAAGGCCAGCCTGGGCTACCAAGTGAGTTCCAGGAGAGGCACAAAGCTACACAGAGAAACTCTGTCTCGGAAAAACCAAAAAAAAAAAAAAAATAATAATAATAATAATAACAATAAAATGATAATAATAATTTGTTGTTATTGAAATAGGATTCCGCTGACCTTGAACTAATAATCCTCCTGTCCTTGACTTCTGAGTGTTGGAATTGCTGGTGTACACATAACTTAACTGCAATACTTGGTTGGAAGTTCATTATTTTCTTTCTTTTTCTATTTTTCTGTGCATATGGTGTGTGTGTGTGTGTGTGTGTGTGTGTGTGTGTGTGTGTGTGTGTGTGTGTTGTGATGTGTATGCGAATGCAAATATGGCCACATATGTGCCATGACATATGTAGAATTTAGGGAACAACTTTCAGAAATCAGTTCTCACTTTCCATTTTCTTTTTAGGCAAGGTCTCTCTTGTTTCTTGCACCTCACAAGTGTCCCGCAGGCTAACTGGTCTGAAAGCTTCCAAGTGGTTCTCCTGCCCACTGGAATTACAGATATGCATCTGGCTTTATGTGGCTTCTGAACTTAGGTCGTCAGGCTTGGGTGGTAAGCACTTTTATCCACTGAGCTGTTTCTCTGGCCTCTGGAAGTCTCTTTGGTAAATATTTCCTGACTTCGTGGTCTGGATATGTGGAAAAGTGTAGGTGAGTTATTGATCCATGAAGTGTGTCTGGTCCATGAAGTCTGTTACCTGTATATGGATGCTGGGCTCAGCACTGACCTGAGGGAGTGAGAACCCTGTAGGTGCAAGGGTGGAAACAAATCAGTCTTTGTCCTGCCTTTTGGAGTGCAGACTCAATTCAGTTAAATTGAGCACTGAGGTCGGCTCTGAGATAATGTGAGAGTGCCTCCCCTGGAGTGAGCATATGGCTCTGCCACACATCTTTCTGACCCTTGCATCTCTCACTCCTGTGCCAGGATCAGCCTTGGACTTTGGCCAAATGACATTCATGGGCCAGATGATACAACACCATAGCCTGCTCCTTAATCTATTAATAATACAAAATGTCCTTTCCTTGGTAATTAAGTTCTTGCCTTTAGTTCCATTGAAACAGGGTTTCTCATCAGCGCTCCACCCACCTCCCTGGCTGACCCTGCTTTCAACTCATTGAGAAGCTGTCGGGTCCCTAAGTTCCCATCACAACTGCCTACCCTGCCTCTGCCAATAGCCACTTCTCTGTTGTAGTTTAGACAGAGCCCTGGATTTCTGACTTAGCTTTGGATCTTAGTCTAATAATTCATCATCTGTGTTTTTAATAACAGGGCCAACACCATTGATCTTCTTCTATCCCCATGCTGTCCTTGCCCAGTTTTGCTTGAGTTTTCATGCAGTATTAATAAAATTCTGCTCTTCTTCTAAACCCTGTCTTGTCTAACCTTAAAACAAAGATGAAATGCTGGGTTTGTTCCCTGCTGACTCCCAAGCTCTACTTCTAGGACCACTGCCTTATCTTCCAACTGTTTCATTCCAAATAGGCCATAGCCAACTCGTTTCTTCTTTTCACATGGAAACATGAAGCTTAGGAATGGGTTTTATGGGAGCAGTTTGCTTGGATCCTTCTGCTTGAATAAAGGACCCATTGCCCTTGCAGTTGGAAGTCGTGTACAGAAGAGAGCCGATGGATTACGCTCTTCCTCAACAGGACAGATGACGTCTGGTGACTGCTGGATGTGGTCAGAGCAACCAAAGGGAGAAGAGCTCAAATGCCGAGCCACTCTGGACAGTTCTACTCTAGAGATCTCTACGGGGATGCGCGAAGGCTTTGTGACATACCCCTTCCTCTTTCTGAGTATTTCTGAATATTCCCTCCCATCCCCAACAAAAGCTGGTTGTGAGAGCTCTTCTCTAACATAAAGCTTTCACCTCAGAGACTGAATCCAGGGGGCCTCTGACAGGTGTCCACAAATATTTTTTTTTCTCAGCCAACACACTATTGACTTATGACTTCTCCCTTCTGCCTGTGACAGAAAAAACATCACCTGCCCCAACTCAAAGATGTGCATGTCTGCATTCCCATCAACCTGTACACGCGGTATTTTAGGTGTCAAAAAGATTAAAACCTTAGATCCAATCCAGTCATGTGAGGCCTTAAAAACAGAAAACCCCTTCCAGCTGTAGTTGGAAATATGATTAGAGAATTGTCAAGAGAAATGCAACATTATCAAATTTTGAGATGGAGGAATAAGTCATAAGCTAAGGAACATAGGCAGTCTCTAGGAACTGAAAAGGAAAAGTAAATGGATCGTTCTCAGAGTTTCTAAAATGGAACTAGTCATGCAAGTATCTTGGGTTTAGCCAGTGAGATCCATATCAGACCTTTGACCTACAACACTATAAAGTTGCTTTAAATCTCTTAAGTTTGTGGTAACTTGTTACATCAGTAATAGGAAACTAGTATAGTCAACCACGAATCAACTTAATATTTGTTCTTTTTTTATGACCTTAGACATGCCCCTCACCTGCCTGTGCCTTCATTTTCCAATTTATAAAACAGATGTTTTGGGTCATGTGCTGTAAAGCTCCTTATAGGTTGACATCATATAATTGTAACAGGCTGGGCTCCCCGCTTCATAATATTTACTTCTTTCTACAGCTACCAACGGATGTGAAACTGATACAACACAAAAAAGCAGCA
Organism: Peromyscus maniculatus bairdii; assembly: GCF_049852395.1. NCBI lineage: Eukaryota > Metazoa > Chordata > Mammalia > Rodentia > Cricetidae > Peromyscus > Peromyscus maniculatus. Next base: position 69,670,412 of record NC_134870.1, read on the forward strand.
GAACAGCCATGTTGACTCAAGCATAGGAAGCATTGTTTCTGGTTCTACTCATCTGTCTTTGTCTTGGTTTATACATTTTCTATTTCCACAACTCCTCATAGTCATGAGAAAAGTTCACATCAGCTGGTGATCACTTTGTTTGTATGTTCCAAGCATAGTGACTGATGGATTCTGTCTTTCTATTTTTTATTAATGGATTTAAAATTATAATTTTAAAAAATTTAATTCTGAGAATAATTCATTAAAAGATATAGATACTAAGACTAGAGGTAAGACTGAACATATCATGTCCTGACTGCAGAGAAAATGAAGTTAGACACCATTTAAGATATTTATTATTATTTGTGTGTATGTGTGTGTGTGTGTGTTTGTGTGTCTGTGTGTCTGTGTGTAAGGACAGGCCATGGTATATGTATAGAGGACAGAGGTCAGAGATTAGAGGAAAACATTCAGGAGTCAGTTCTTTCTTTTCTCTGAAGATTTGGGCATATCAGATTCAGATCGCTAGGCTTTTGCAGCAAGGGATTATGCCCACTGAGCCATCTTGCCAGCCCTCAGCCACTATTTATTGCATCATAAAAAAGTGTCCCTATCCTGAATTTTGTTAGGAAAAGCAGGGTGATATAAGGGGTGACATAAAGATTCATTTGGCTCTTTCAGACTCCCAGTAGAGATAATCACTACAGTTGCCACTTCCTTAACTGGTCTATGTTAACCACAAAGTAATAATGGAAACAGCCCAGTGATAGTAGAGATCATCTTCCATGCTGATCTGCTATGGTATGATTTTAAAATCCCTTTATCTTTTGCTCTTTCTGTTGGACTTCTTAAAAATACTAAAATAGGTAAATTTTAGTCCATTCTTCCATATATTTGTTACTAAAACATTAAAACAACCAGATTTTATTTTATTGAAGACTTATTGAAAAATAAAACACAAAATCTAATGATATACTGTAATTATTACCTTCTAAAAAACTGCCCCCAAATCCATTTACAGCATTTCAAGTTATTTATTTCATTTCAGACTTGAGGCTTCTAAAGCATATGAGAATGCTGGAGGAGATTCTTTGGCACTCCTTTGTGTCAAATCAAAACATAAAGGTACAATGAAGTCATTCATATGCATCCAAACTGTACACACCCCTTATAGGCTGCTGGTGATGAGTTTGGAAGAGATTCCCCAGCATCAAAAATAATGAAAGAGAAATATGTCTCTGAGCTCATATTTACAGATTATTCAAAATTATTGTGGTAGTCTAATTTCTCTGAGTAGCTTTCTTACCTGCTGTATGACATTGGTATCTTGATTATCTGTTATATCATCGATTGTCCTATGGCTCCCAATGGAAAGAGATCCACTAGTATTTGATATCTGGGCCTAATATCTTGACACTTTGGTGACCACTCCCTTCCTTTCTTATCAATACATGTTTGCCAGTCCTAAGCAGCTACTTTTGTGCTTTGTGTTGTTAGAGAGTGGCTTGTGCATCAATCAACCAATACTTTTCTGCTTGACAATACAGTAATTTTCATCAGAAGTGACCTTAGCACATTTACACTGTTGAAGATGTCTTTCCAAACCTGAGCTAGAAGTCTCCCAACTGAGGCCCTACTAGGACATGAGACACAAACATTGATGAAGTATGGAGGTTGTCAGTGGCTGTATCTTCTGTCTCACGCATCCTTCTCCTTTCACAAATTTGCAGTTTGTTCAGCCATGTCTGATCTGCTCATCTATTTTTGACATATCAATAGAACCTCTCCCTTTAGAATTTTGCAGAGGAGATGGTGATGCGATTGTGTTAGCTCATATCTGGAAGCAACAAGAATTGAGCTGGAAAGACTCAAGGGGAAGACCATTCTCATAGGACCTGCCAATTGCAGGTCCGTTGCAGTTCCCATAAAGCCCCAGTGATCACAGAGAGGGAAAAACAACTTCAACTTTTTCCTCATCTATATTTACAACAGCTGTTTTAGATGCCATGACCTCAGCAACAAGTTGGAGCACATACTCACAGTTTCCTTGGTCTCGGTGGTCTTGTTAACTTCTGTTTAAATGGCTTCAAGTGATAAGAAATAGCCCTGAAAAGGTATCAGAGATATCTTTTTTAGAAACATTGTATCTTGTTTTAGAAACATTGGAACATCTATATTGCCTTGTTTTTTATTTAATGATACCTTTGAAAATTATGAACCATAATTTTATTTAGAAAAAACCCAGGAGGATTGAAAAACAGGATCTATATGTAAAGTACTATTAACTCATGAAACATTTAGATTTGTTTCACGTCTTTATGTATGACCCACATGGATGTTGGTTTTAGTTTGAAAAAGGGGTCATACTGTACACATGGCTTTGCACTATTTTTTTCTAATTGAATATAATATTATAAATAACTTTTGTAAAAATGTCTTCAAGTGGCAGACAGCTTCTCAGATGGCTTTTAATTGTTACTGCTCCTTATTGTCCTCATCATTGGGTACAATCCAGTTGAATCTGGAGTATGGGGTGAGCTTTGCTGAGTTCTAAACAAAACTAAAAAAAAAATGGCAAAAGTATTGAGATTGAGATGGAGATGAAGTAACAAAAATGAATCTGTCTTTTGTGTGGCTTAATCTCTTTTGCTGACTGACTTGCATGTGACAATAAAACCATTTTATGAATGTCGAGCAACTGAGGGAGACCCCTGACTCACAGTCCATGAAAAAAATGAATCCTTCTAACAACCACTCTAGTGAGCTTGAATAAAAGTGCATCCTCTCCTAGTTCAATAATGAGACAACTATGGTTCCAGAAAACACCCACACTGCAATATTTTGAGAGGCCCACATCAAGCGCCAAGGGAAGCTACACCCATATCTCTGACCTACTGAACCATGAACAACTTTTGTTGTTTTAAGCTACTGTTTTTTAGGGTAATGCAGCCATACATCACATAAGGCACATAGCATTTAGTGGGTATCTAATATTTCAGCTGTATTACAATTCACCTAATGTTATATTGTTGCAGTTTGACTCCTTTATTTTTCTTCCTATTATAAAGAAGACTGCTATGAATATTATTGTAGCATAATTCACAATGTATTTTTGGGTTCTTTTCAACTCCTCTTTCAACTGTGTCTTCATTTAAATCAGTTAGAAACGTAAGTAAAAACCCCAAGAGTGAAAGCTAAGTTTGGTTCTTGAAAGTTACTAGATAATTTGATGCTAAGCAGTATTCATGATTCCATTGTTTTGAAATCATTCTGATGACTTGAACCACCTTAAAATCACTCATCTTTAGTGGACACTGATGTTCTGACAGTGTGTAATGCTCAGTTTCCAAGAGCTTTGAAAGGGAGAGCAACAACACTGAATGGGAAGCAAGTACCACATCAGGCTACTTTGAAAATATTCAGCCCATTTCTCACTTAAGAGGTTATCAATAAATTCAGATTTTATGCTACCAAGCTGGATGGGCTGAATTCAATGGCTATTCTTCTTGGAAGCATTTCCTACACATAGATAACACCGCCATTTCTGAACTGCAATGACTCATTGTAGGGGACAAATGCATATTTTAATGAATGCTATATATTTTAACAGATTCCAAACCCTGTGGTTGGTTTAAGCTAAGGGTGCGATTTTAGAATCTAAATAAGTAAATAAATGAGGAAGAAAATGTGTGTTAATTGCAGTAATTTGTGATACTTTCAAATTCTTAATTAAGAAATAAAATAGGATCATTAGCCATGTCCACTGTAGATGGCATACATAGATCACCATTATAACCAGATGCAAGACCCAAAGTCCTTGCCATAAATGAAATAACAGAGGGAGGTCGCTGGCACATTATAGCCATAGAAAAGGAGGCGAGACAGCCACACAGAACGTCCAGACTTTGTAAGCACCATTTTCCTTGGCCCAGAGATGACATTATTCTGAAACCATTGTTTCAGAATATTGAAACAAGCTCAGAGGAGGCCTACCTCTTCCTCTCAAACTTTGCAATGGATTCTTCCTTCAAGCTTCATAAAACCTCCCTGAGCCTAGCCAGCATTTGCATTCATGGCTGTACTGATCTCTAACTTTCCTGCAACTCCTTGCTGCAGGCTGTGTGATGACTTGTACTCGGGTCTTTGCCTGCGTCATTTTCACGGTGAGTCAGTATTTTTCAACAAAGGAGGCAAGCAAAGAAGGACACTGCTTCCAACTAGAGCCATTTTTATTGGTGTTGCATTTTAAAATTTAAGCATTTATTTTTCAATACATCGTGTAATTTGCCATTTAATAATTCATTTCTAGGACAAGTAGATACCCAGACATTAACTGGGACTGTTCCCAGTAAACCAGGGTAACTGGAAAATATCTAGATATGTTCCCAAGGTAGAGGTAGGCACAGATTTTCAGGCATGTAAGACAAAGCTCTTTGCTGATATGAACTATGAGGATATAATATCAATATATGTCTGGGGGAAGGAAGACTGGTGAGTCCAGCTTAGAAAGCTGCTCATCATGTTTCTGCAGACAGGGCATGCATCTCCTTGGCCTTTCCTCTCCTGTGATGCTGCTCATTTTAGTGTGAACGCCCGGGTAAGGTGTGAACACTCCTTGAAGGCAGGCACAGGAAGGTGTGGGTAGTCAGTTCCTGTTAGCTCAGCAGGGAGAAGTGTTATGAATATGAGTAATCTGAGAGATTATGAATGACTTAAGACAAAGGAAGGGAAGAAAGAAAATCATCCAGGGGTGATTTCTAAAAGGACCAAGGAATGCAGTGGGGAATTAGATACTTGAATACTCTGAGCAGTACCTATGGGAAAGTAGAACCCCAAAATCTACCCTTTCAGGTACCTATTATTTCACTTTAAAGAAGCCATGAGAGCAGTCCAAGGACACACTTCTTACCCTCAGGGGATTGAGATGGTATAAAGTCCTCCAGTCAAAGGTGTTTTCTTGATAAAGGAAACCAGAGGGTAGCCTGGACGCTGGTAGCTGTGTTGACTAAAGATGCTCCTTTCTAGTAGAGGCTACTCAGCCCTCCCATCCCTAAATCTAAGGACCCCAAGGAGTTCACAAGGACTGAAATTAAGCCCTTATATTTTGTAGTATTCTATTTCTTGACTAATCCTTCCTTCATGTCTGCCTCTGAACACAGTTCTGGTCACCAGTGGACTTTAGGGGCATTGCTGTGGGTGACATGAATGATTATATCACCACTATTTACTGAAATTTGGGTACAAAGAAATTGTTTTACCCTTAATTTTCTAAAAATGTGCAATTTCAGAAATTGGCCAAGGAGAAATAAATTAAAAACATATGCATAAAAACTGAGGCTAGATATCAGATTAGAGTTTAAAAGGGCCAGTGCATAAAGTGCTCCTATAGAATTCACTGATCCTATAAAGTTCCTGGGTACCAGATGCTAAGAGGATACAACAAAGATGGATAAAGTAGGTTGGGAATGCCCGAGGCATGGGAAAGCCCTGGGAGGTATGCCTCATTGCCCGTTCCACGAAGAGCCAAGAGCATCCTTTGTTGCAGTTCTTTTAAAGAAAGTCCTTCAGTACACTCTTGTCTCTGCCCTTACATCTGAGAAGTGCTTGCCTGGTTCTGTACATCTTCATTTTGTTTAACAAGTACTCCTGGACCATCACATCTTTCCCAGATACAGCCTTAGGTGTTAGCGATTCAGGGGTTGAACAGCTATGTAGAAGGGATGTCTACCCTTAAGACAGCTGTGTTCAGACAGCCCTGTCCACTTCCTTTGAATTCATTTCAAAACACCAAGGAAAATTTGAAACAGAAACACAGAGCCCACCTTTATTAAGGAAGGTCTGCCAAAAGCAATACATTTGTGACTCCAGCAGGTAGATGCAGGAAGGTCTGCCAAAGACCTCAAACAAAGCTGGCAGAGCCCAGAGTTTGTGGAGAAGGGCAAAGGCAACAAAGTCTTTGGGGGGAACAATTGATCTAAAGTGAATAGGCAGCCTGCAAAGGCAGTTGGGCCTTGTTAAGAGGTGGGGATGCAGGAGTTCGAACAAACAAGATAATACGTAGACGAAACATCTAAGTGTTCCTCTTGAAGAAGAGGATCAGAGAAGAAAATGTTCATGTTAATCAGGTTTATGACCACCAATCTCTTCTTTTCTTGGGGGAAGAGATAAAGGTGAAATTTACTTGCATACATGACTATGGTCACAACCTTACATGTGATAGATAGCATCATAGTAAATAAGCCAGACTATGCTGGATACTATCATGGATTCCTCCTTCCCAAAACTTTTCGCAAAATAGGTGGCTAAAAGGGAATTGTCCCAGTCGGTTGTTATCTAGAATAAAAATTATCAGAATAATATTACAAAGATATTATAATAGAATTGATAACCAGAAGAAAAATAAACAAAGAACACACACACCAAATCATGTTGCAGTCAAGCAAAAGGAAACTATGTATACCAGGCAAATTAGCACAGAGCCAACAAATGGATATTAACACAACAAACTTCAGCGAAGAAAATTAGTTAAAAAAAAATAAGATGTCGGGGAAGAAGTGTCAAAACAACTCAGAGACAAAATAAGCTATGAGAGAAACAGACACAGAGAGAAAGAGAGAGAGAGGGAGGGGAAGGGAAAGAGGGAGGAAGGGAGAGAGAGAGAGAGAGAGAGAGAGAGAGAGAGAGAGAGAGAGAGAGAGAGAGAGAGAGAGGAGAGAAGAGAGACCACACAAGCACAGTGAGCTGAGCGAGCTCAGGGAAGAAGTGGAGGAAAAGCAAAGTCATCTCCAGATTAGAGATCCAATTCGGCAACAAAACCCCAGTCATAAGAATACAAGGTGACACAGCACAAGGTTTAAAGGATGAAGAATGGACCTCAGTATAGAAGATGGGGTGGAGCCAACAGATCTGTGCAGATGCATCAACACAGGGCTTGCCAAAGAGAGTGAAGCAAAAACAGAACAGAAAATGATCTGGAATAATACGATAACAAAACATCTCCAGAATAAAATACTGAAATCTGCATGCCACACAAAGCAAAGAGATACAGACAACAAAACACAGGGCTGTGTCAGGAAAGAGTTATGAAGACTCATCAACCCCGGAGGCAAAGGTGTTCGCCATCCAAATGACCAATTTCAACACAAAGTAAAGTAAACCATGTTAAACACTTCTCTCCAAATGGGCAGAAATGCCTGGCATCGTAACTCCCCACAGTCTTATGATGCTTATGAAACCTCATCATTGAGAATTAAACAAGAACAAATACTCTCTGTGTTCAAACTGTTGCTCAAATACAAGTGCAACCCGAACACTGAGACCCAGGAAGATACTGCTGCTTGAACCTTGTCTTGAACATGTTAGAGGACAAACTTCAGCCACTGGAAGAACATGGAAAACCTAATGAAAGACTTTGAGTGAGATTTTAATGAATGCAATGCTGAATCAAGGCAAATGGTTTTAGAAATAATGGCTAGGGGAAACCATGAAAATATTAATGAACTGCAACATTGTTTTAAACAGTCTAACAAAATTCAAGTATGAGGAGAGAGAAGGCAAAAATAGCCACAGGAAACATGGCTGAGTTCAGGGTACGAAACTCCATTATGATCTACAGTGACACTCTCAGCATTACGGACATTTGTGCACCAAAAATATTCCAGAAAAGATTATTATGCTAAGGTGCAGTACATCCAAATAGAAAGAACAGATGTGTGAATATGAGACATTTTAGAGAAACTAAAGGATGTTTTTGAACTTTGCTAGAGGACAATCTCTAGTTTTCAAGTTCCTGTATTTGTGCAAACATCTATAAGAAATCTGGCAGTCCTTCCTCTCCTCTTCATTTTTTGTTCCACACACCTGCTATGTAAGTTCATGCATCTAAATGATCTGGGCCTGCCCAAATTTCTTGCCATCTGTCTTTCTTTATGGCTCAGAGGCACACAATAGAAACAGAAGGAACATTGCCAAACTCTTCTTATGAAGCTATAGTTACCCTGATACCCAAACCACACAAAGATGCAACAGAGAAAAAGAACTATAGACCAATCTCCCTCATGAGCATTGATGCAAAAATACTCAATAAAATACTGGGACAAATCCAAGAACACATAAAAAATTATCCACCATGGTCAAGTAGGCTTCATCCCAGCAATGCAAGGATGGTTCAACATACGAAAAATCTGTCAATGAAATATACCATATAAACCAACTAAAAGAAAAAAAAACCCACATGATCATCTCATTGGATGCTGAAAAAGTCTTTGACAAAATCCAACACCCATTCATGATAAAGGTCTTGTAGAGATCAGGAATACAAGGAACATACCTAAACACATTAAAGGCAATTTACAGCAAGCAAACATCCAACATCAAATTAAATGGAGAGAAACTCAAAGTGATTCCACTAAAGTCAGGAACAAGACAAGGATGCCCACTCTCCCCATATCTATTCAATATGGTACTCAAAGTTCTAGCTAGAGCAATAAGACAACAAAAGGAGATCAAGGGGATGCAAATTGGAAAAGAAGAAGTCAAACTTTCCCTATTTGCAGACAATATGATAGTATGCATAAGTGATCCTAAAAATTCTACCAGAGAACTCCTTATAGCTGATAAACACCTTCAATAATGTGGCAGCATACAAGATTAACTAAAAAAATTAGTAGTTCTTCTATATACAAATGATAAATGGGCTGAGAAAGAAATTAGAGAAACATCATCCTTTACAAGTCTTTGAAGAAAGAAATCAAAGAAGATATCAGAAAATGGAAAGATCTCCCATGCTCATGGATAGGTAGAATTAACACAGTAAAATGGTAATCTTACTAAAAGCAATCTACAGATTCAATGCAATCCCCATCAAAATACCAACACAATTCTTCACAGACCTGGAAAGAACAGTGGAAAAACAAAAAACCCCAGCATAGCTAAAATAATCCTGTGCAATAAAGCAACTTCTGGAGGCATCACCATCCCTGACTTCAAGCTTTCTTATAGAGCTATAGTAATAAAAAACACATTGGTATTGACATAAAAATTGACTTGTGGACCAATGGAATCGAATTGAAGACCCTAACATTAACCCACACACCTATGAACACCTGATTTTTGACAAAGAAACCAAAACTGTACAATGGAAAATAAAAAGCATCTTCAACAAATGATGCTGGCATAACTGGATGTCAACATGTAGAAGATTGCAAATAGATCCATATCTATCACCATGCACAAAATTTGAGTCCAAGTGGATCAAAGACTTCAATATAAATCCAGTTACACTGAACCTGATAGAAGAGAAAGTAGAAAGTAGTTTTGAATGTATTGGCACAGGAGACCATTTCCTAAATATGACACCAGTAGCACAGACACTGAGAGCAACAGTTAATAAATGGGACCTCCTGAAACTGAGAAGCTTTTGCAGGGCAAAGGACATGGTCAGTAAGACAAAACGACAGCCTACACTATAGGAAAAGATCTTCACTAACCCCACATCTGACAGAGGGCTGATCTACAAAATATATGAACTCAGGAAACTAGATATCAAAATACCAAACAATCCAATTAAAAATGGGCTACAGAGCTAAACAGAGAATTCTCAACAGAAAAAATCTCAAATGGCTGAAATACATTTAAGGAATTGCTCAACATCCTTAGCTATAAGGGAAAAGCAAGTCAAACAACTCTGAGATACCATCTTATACCTGTCAGAATGGCTAAGATCAAAAACACTGAAGACAGCTTATGTTGGAGAGGATGTAGAGCAAGGGGAATACTCCTCCACTGTTGGTGGGAGTGAAAACTTGTACAGCCACTTTGGAAATTAGTATGGCAGTTTCTCAGAAAATGGGAATCAATCTACCTCAAGACCCAGCTATACCACTCTTGGGCATATACCCAAGGAATGCTCAATCATACCACAAGAACACTTGCTCATCTATATTCATAACAGCATTATTCATAATAGCTAGAACCTAGAAACAACCTAGATGTCCCTCAACTGAGGAATGGATAAAGAAAATGTGGTACATATACACAATGGAATACCACTCAGCAGAGAAAAACAATGACATCATGTAATTTGCAGACAAACAGATGGAACTAGAAAATATCATCCTGAGTGAGGTAACCCACACTCAGAAAGACAAACATGGTATGTACTCACTCATAAGTGGATACTAGATGTAAAGCATAGGATAACCAGACTACAACCTATAGCTGCAGAGAAGCTAGCTAACAAGGAGGACCCTAAGAGGGATGCATGGATCGCCCTGGGAAGGGGAAATAGATGAGCTCTCCATGAGTAAACTGGGGATGAGGGGTGGGCAATGGAAGGTAGGGGATGAGGGATGAGAACATAAGAGAACAGGATAGTCGAGCTGGAACAGGGATGGAGTGGGAGAATAATGAGAAAGATACCTTGATAGAGGGAGACATCATGGAGATAGGGAGAAACCTGGTCTTAGAGAAATTTCCAGAAATCCACAAGGAATACCCCAGCTTAGACTACTTGAAATAGTGGAGAGGGTAACTGAGCTAGCTTACCCTAGTAATCAGATCAGTGAATACCCTAACTGTCATCATAGATTCTTCATTCAGTTAACTGATAGAAGCAGATGCAGAGATCCACAGCTAAGCACCAGGCTGAATTCCAGGAGTCCAGTCAAAGAGAGAGAAGAGGGATTCTATGAGCAAGGAACATCAAGATCACGATGGGGAAACCTACAGAGACAACCAAAGCAAACTAGTTGGAACGCATGAACTTTAGACCAATGGCTGTGGAGCCTTCATGGGACTGGACTAGGCCCTCTGCATAAGCTAGACAGTTGTGTAGCTTGATCTGCTTAAGGGGCCCCCTGGCAGTAAGATCAGGATCTATCCCTGGTGCATGAGCTGGCTTTTTGGAGCCCACTACCTATGGTGGGACACCTTGTACATCCTTGATACAGGGGGCGGGGCTTGTATCTGCCTCTACTGAATGTACAGGCTCTGCTGACTCCTCATGGGAGGCCTTACCTCTTCAGAGGAGGGGGTGGGGGTGGAAGGAGGGAAGAAAGGGGGATCTGTAGTTTATATGTTAAATTAATAAAAATATTTCTTTTATTTATTTATTTATTTTTTAAATTTTCCTTTTATTTTCCAATACTATTCAGTTCTACATAACAGCCACAGATTCCCTTGTTCTCCCCCTTCCTGCCCCCCTCCCCTTCCCCCCAGCCCACTCCCCATTCCCACCACCTCCAGATCAAGGCCACCCCGAGGACTGAGATCGACCTGATAGACTCAGTCCAGGCAGGTCCAGTCCCCTCCTCCCAGACTGAGCCAAGCGTCCCTGTATAAGTCCCAGGTTTCAAACAGCTATCTCATGCAGCGAGCCCAGGACCTGGTACCACTGCCTAGATGCCTCCCAAACAGATCAAGCCAATCAACTGTCTCACCTATTCAGAGAGCCTGATCCAGTTGGGGACCCCTCAGCCTTTGGTTCATAGCCTGGGCATGAGTGGGAGCAATGAATGGCGAGGTTCGAGGGAAAGAGAGCGGGAGATCCCACCTGGATCAAGAACAGAGAGGGAGAACAAGGAATAGGAGACCATGGTAAATGAAGACCACATGAGAAAAGAAAGAAACAAACTGCTAGAGAGGCCCACAGAAATCCACAAAGATACCCCCACAAAAGACTGCTGGCAATGGCCGAGAGACAGCCGGGACTGACCTACTCTGGTGATGGGATGGCCAAACACCCTAATAGTTGGGCCAGAAACCCCATCCAAGGACTGAGGAATCTGGATGCAGACATCCACAGCTAGGCCCCGGGTGGAGCGCTGGGAGTCTAATTAGTGAGAAAGAGGAGGGTTTATATGAGCGAGAATTGTTGAAACCAAGGTTGGATAAAGCACAGGGACAAATAGCCAAACGAATGGAAACACATGGACTATGAACCAAAAATATTTCTTAATATAAATAAATAAATAAATAAATAAATAAATAAATAAATAAATAAATAAATACCATTCTGTGTGTACAGGATGTGAGTGAAGGCATGTATGCCATAGTTGGTTTTTTCTTTCTACCTTTACGTGGGTTCTGGCGATGGAACTTAGGGTGCCAGGCCAAGTGCTGTCACCCATTCATCCATTTTGCTGGCCCTCCATTTTATTTTTACTTTATTATAGAACATACTGTAAATAAATAAAAATATCACATATCAAAAATAACCCTACTCAAACACTAGACAACTTAATGAACTACATACAGGTAGAATTCGCATACCAAATGGAAGATGTGAAGTTTCATATTAAATTTGTGCATTTATCCACTACGTAAAGAAAAATCCATGCCAGAATTAAAACTAGAAAAATATTTAGCTTTATGCCTATAAGTTCATCTATAAACTCCATTATTTTTTATTTCCTCTGCAGCCACCTGATTCTCTTTCCTACACCTCTGAGTTTCTTTTCTCTAGGTATTTTGCCGTAATGTTACCTTCCCTGTCCATTCAAGAGTCTGTCCCCATCCCTCCATCTGTCTACGTGTTGGCCCACCCAGCTCCTTTATTTCAAGGTCCCCCAAAGGCATCCTTTTCCTTTGCAATCAATTCATTCATTTAATATTAAGGATTTTTGCAGCCTGGACATTTCTAAAAATAATCGTTACTTCTGTCTTACGATATTTCACCCACACTGACCATCCTTCCAAGTACACCATGCACAGATGCCATCCGTACGGTTTTTCTGACCTCCACCTTAATAGGCTTCCTCTCCTCTTCCTGTTTTCCCTACCCAACTGTAGAAACATGATAGGAGAAAGTCCATCTGTACTCAGAGCTTACTCTGAGCTCTGCTGATATTATTGATCTCTCAATTTGCATATCCTTTTAATTCATAGAGGGTGCTGTACTACTTTGTATATGCTTTAATTCACCAGACAGGGCTTTCAGGTTTTTAATCCCATGCTTTTCTACACTGCCTTGGACATCTTGCAAGGGACTGAGAATGTAGTTGCTCCTCACCAATCATGAAAGCCCTTTAAATACTGAGAGATAATCGCTTTGGTCCTTGGCATTTAGCAGGATGCCAGCTCTCCTGAATTCTAAGCCTTAAACAGCCTCCGTCCCTGCCCTCTTCTTTACACGGTTAGAGTGACCCACTTTCTAATTGTCATTTTCTAATTATCCACCTACCCTAATTAAATACACACTTGTAGCTTACTGTTTTCAAGTCTCTTCCCTTCCATCATCTCAGCAGATTCTTACATGATACCGTGCTACATGCAATGTAGAGATTCTCAAGTCATTTTACAAATGGGGAACTATAGTCCAGAACCAAAGCCACACAGCATGTCACTGTCACGTGCACAGTCAGGCTCCCCCATCCAGCTTCTTCTAGTCCAATATTCCCTATAGCAGAGCAAACAGTGACCATCTCAAAGTTTCCAGAACTTCTCTCTGAAGCATGAGCCTATATTTTTAAAGCATTGATTTTTTTTTTTCCTTAAATTTCTCTTCATTTTGCTTTGATTTCTCCTTCCTGGTGAAGAGCTTGCCTTCTTCCCTGATGATAAAGCATTCGTTTTCTGCGCTGAATGATGGCCCCACTCGCTTGTTCCCCGCTTCGGTTCCTTTTGCCTGCATTTCCACTTAGCCCTGCCACCCCCTGGAGAACCATTCTGGCTTAATGCCTCCTGCATCCTTTCAAATTGTTCTCCTTCCTCAGTGCTGGCTTCCTGCAGGGCTGCCCTTCTCGGCTAATGAAGAGCCTCCAGCTGAAGGCACTGCTCCTGATAGTCCCCATCCTGCTGGGAGTGGGAGGTGGAGGTTGGCGGCAAAAGGGGGTGATAGCCCTGTCTTGATGCTTTGCAAAGGCAGGCGGAGGCTATGTGGGTACAGCTCTGGCAAGTCCTGGAACTCATTGGCACCTGGTTTTGTGATAACCTATCCTACCCCCTCACACTTCACACTACATCTTCAGACCCAGTCGACTTTCTCCTCCCCCTGGGAGGAGCTCTTCACCAAAAGCATTCTCTTTCTCTAAATTGTTCAATGTTATCACTTTGTAATTTGTGTGCAGGGGTGGGCGGGGCAGAGAGAAACATTTCTACCCCACTCAGAATAACAGCAACCTTATATTCTGGATTTGGGAAGCCCTCAAAACAATAGTCCCTTGGAGGAAGTTACTTTCTAGTCTTAGTCTCAGTAGTAGACTTCTACTCTTTATCTTCCACCCTTTCCATTAACTGAAAGGGACCAGGTAATAGGTCACCTAGTCTGGCCTAGAACTCACTTCTTTGGATCCTGCAGTGGCCCAACAGGCAAGCATGTGACTAAATGTCATATGTTCTTCTTTCATATCTGCAAATGGAACTCATCAGAGGAATCCAGATGTCATCGTATGAGTTCATAGGGACTGCAACCAAATTCTCAACCATGGGCAGTTTGAAGGATGGGTAGTATCAAGCCGCCAGCTCTAGTTACTGGCTTTTACCCCTTGGCTTGAAGGAGGTCACAGCACCTATAAATCACCTTTCAATGCTTAAGCCAGTTTGCTTTGCTAATTGCAGTCAAGACAAGCCTGGCTAACAGAATCCCTTCTTGGCAGTGACTTCTCCCATCCCAAGTTCCAGATGCCTCGTATTGTCTCCTAATAGCTCAAGGTCAGGCGGCTACCCAGCCGCACTGTGGCTCCCTCCAAGGTTGATTCCTGCCTGTGTGAACCCTGAAAATTCAATCTACATGGACTCCATCTCATCATCAGCAGGTGAGGCATAAAATGAGTGTGTCCGTACACAAGTCCAAGTCCCGCAATGGTGGGGTCTCTGCACTGATGTGTGCCTCTGTCTAGTTGAGGTCAGGGACCCAATGGGCATGTGATACATATTTGCTAAGTGGAAGAACCAGTGACTGCAGCCATTCATTCACTTCCAGAGCTGTGTAGGGAATGGAGTCACCTTTCCTCCTCAGACCTTCTGGTCTTTGCTCACTGAACCTCAAGTTTTTCTTTGACCCAACCACAATCCACTTGTCTTGCTTTAGCTCCTCTCACAATTCTACTTATTCAAAGAGCCTCTCAGGCAGACGTGAGTCGGCACACCTGAAACTACTCCAAACTCCCAGGGAGACAGGCAGGGAAACTGTAAATCTGAGGAAAGCCCGGTCAACTTAGATACTCTCTCAGAGTAGAAAAAATAAAATAAAATAAAATAAAATAAAATAAAATAAAATAAAATAAAATAAAATAAAATAAAATAAAGGGTAAGGATGTAGCTCAGTGTAGGGGAATGCATGTCTGGCATTTGAGAGCTGAGTTTAATCCTTAGTATCACTTAAACCTCATAAAATAAACAAACTCTCCAAACAAACACTCTGTGTGTGTATGTGTGTGTGTGTGTGTGTGTGTGTGTGTGTGTGTGTGTGTGTGTGTGTGTGTTTGGGGGGATAGGGAGGGAGAGAGGAAGAGGGAGAGAGAGAGAGAGAGAGAGAGAGAGAGAGAGAGAGAGAGAGAGAGAGAGAGAGAGAGAATAGCCTTCTGGTGTGTACCAGGAGATGAGACAACCTCATGAAGACTATTTCTGTATTGACTGGTATGACAGTTCTGTCCATCATAGAATGCATATTCTCTGCATTTCACAGACCTGTGTTTTGAACTCATGCCTCTTGGCCCAGCTCAGAAGGACCTCATACTCTGTCCTTCTCATTCAAAAAGAATATTAATTATCTGTTGAACCTTCTGAGCAGTCTCCATCCTTTATGTACAAGCTCAAACTTGTACATGTGCTAGCCATTCCCTAGTGGTCCTCAGGCCTCATAGGTATAGTTGTTTGTCTGTCTTCTTTGTCTGTCATCTATCCCCTTTCTCTTCCCTCTGTTACTGCATCTTTTTGCCAACCAGATCTAGGACAGTCTCATACCCAGTAGCTGTCCAGTGCATATAATAAGACTTGAATAAATCAATGTGAACCAGCCAGCTTTGATCTGACTGGAATGACACAGGGAATCCAGCTGCAAGGCTTATCTTTCAGACAGGAATATTACTACAGATCTTATAGGCATATGGCTGACAAAATTATGTATGCTTAGCTTCCAGCACATAAAGTGCTCACTAACAAATGTTAGTCACTATTGTTAGCATGTTTGAGGCACTTGGAAAGCCAGGAAGACATTATTCTTTATATCTCCCACCCAGTGGAAGCCTCTGTTATTTACAACCTGACAGCAGTCTCCACCTCATACTTAGCAGTATGGCTCTTACACATCTGTCCCCTTGAGGGTCCCTTCACTTATCTCGCTGCCCTTCTGCTGGCCAGACAGTCAACAGCTCATTGTATGTTTGTCCTTTGCCGCAGCCACTGTACATGTAAGAAAGTGTTTCCTAAACCACGGGGCCCCGCAGCTGATCAAGCCCGGGAGCCCAGTATTCCAGGTAGGCCTTGTGGTTGTTTTGGAGTGGGCTCTAAGGAAAGAAGTTAGAGAAACGGGTGGATGGAGGAATAGAGAGAGCAAAGGAAGAGGAAAAGAACGGAGGAAACAAAGGAAGGAGAATCAGGAAAGATGCCAGGCTCTGGTTTGGGTGTCTGCTTTACTATTTTCTGCCATGAAAGGCAAGAGAAGGAGGGAAGGCCTTGCCATGGACTTCCTGCCATGTCTGTTTACTACCTTGCTCTGGATCTTAGAGAAATGAAAGGCAACCGCCAGCAAAGACCTTATAGGTGGATAGCTGAAAGGATGTCTGTATTCTGAGCTCAGTACCTGGAACACAGAGCACCCTGTGCGTAAACATCACTCACTGTGTAAACAGGTCTGCTGTTTCCATGCAACAGTATTGGCTGGCTGAGTGGCCCTCGATGCAGGTCCGTGGGCTTGGGGGCTTTCTTTGATCCTCCCCTCTGCCCCTGTTTGTGGTTGATAGTGGAAGTTCTGCCTTTTTGCTGAACACCCCCATCCGTGCATGGGATCCTGCTTACGACAGGGTTTCTGTCACCTTCCCTTTTGTTTTGGCCTTCGTCCATCCCTGAGCTCTCTCTGCTTATGTCTGTATGTTGTGTGTCTGTCTTCTCTTCGGCTGGTTCCTGTGTGAGTGCCTCTCTGTCTTTTTACCATTCCCTTCGCTATTGGTCCATTGTCTGTTTTTGTTTGTCCCCTCGCTCTGACACTCAGCTGTTCCCAGCTTCCCTCTCCCCGCATCCCCCCACCCTGATGCACACTTGGTCTCTCCCTCCCACCCCTTCTCACTGCCAGGATGCTGCTGTGGTGAGGAGGGGGCAATCTATCTGTCAGAGACAGGCTCCGCCAACCTCAACCACCTCTCTCCCGCTGCTGGCAATTATCTGGAGGTTGGCACAGGGCCCGGAAACTGCTGCTTGCACCGCCCTGCGGCTCAGGGTCTGCTCCTCCATGCCAGCCCCTGCGGAGGATCACTTGGTGCCGTGCCCAGGATGTGACAACCTGCAAAGGTCACACACACTCCAGAGAAGATGGACTGCTCTGCAAGTGGAACTGACATCGGGCAGATTTGCACATGACCCTTCAGACTTTCCAGCACTTCCCAGAGGCGAAGAAAGAGCAACAAAACCCAGAAATCACACACACACAGCACGGCACCCACTCCCCACGCCCATCTTGACATTTGCCATATATTCCAGTTTTAATTTATTTATTTAGAAGATGGATTTTTCTACCTTAATTAAAATATTACAGGGGATTTGTCTATTAGAATTCTTTAGAAGTTGATAGTAATGCATGCCTGGTGTCAGGCATGGAGCTGACCACAGCTTTACAGAGTGGTGAGTAATTCAATTCTGTAAGTAGAGCCATAGAACAGAATGCCCTGGTATTCTCCTCTCCTCTCTCTGTAGATGGGACTTCAGGGCTGATGGAGAGTTCTGTGGTGGTTATTTACTGCAAGTCCTTTGTGTAGGAGCTGGGATATTGGAAGTCTAGACAGGCCAAGTTACCCTAAGATAGCTAGCTAGTTTATAGCAAAGACTGAACAGGGGTTTATGGTTTTGGTGTGTCTACTGTACTCATACCCCAGCACACCTGCTCGGTAGGTACAGTACAGTCACAATCCTTTAACAAGGGAGAGAACAGCTTCCGGGAACATAAGTGACGATGTCCATATCTCTCAGCTACTGGGTGTAGGAGTTCTGGCATCTCATTTATTTAATAAAATGTTCTTTTAATCAGTCAAATAACATTGCAAAGCATCCTGGTAGCAGGAGATACTAAGAGAATAATCCTTTGGTGCTGACTTGAGCCTTTTCAGGTGTTCTGAGCATGGACAATCTTTCCATAAATATTGAATTTGCGAAGTCCTTCCTTTAGGTGTTTCATTATGATCAAGGAGCCTCTGCCTGGGGCTTCTGTGTGTGCTGGGCTCATTACATGGCAGGTTAGCCTAAATTTTCTGCATATGCCATGCTGCAACCTACAGGCCATCTCTTAGAGAGTCTCATGTCCACAGAGCTCTGTGGCTCACTTACCAAAACCCATCAGTGATTTACCTCTGTGCTCTGTGGTACTGCCTTCCTAAACACTGGGAAAACCTTAACTGAAAAAGGAAGTGTACAAAAACAAGAGCTGATGAGGCAGTTATAGACAGTCCTACAAATCTGACTAGAACCAAATCAGAGTCACTGCTGGGTCAAGTTTAAAGATGTGATTGTACGGCCTTGGTCTTTTCTAAGTGGCCCCCAGTCAATCATAACAGCTGTCGTTTATTGAGCATCAATGATGTACCCAACACTGTGTTATTGGCTTCCCCTACATCATCTCCCTTCATGCTCCTGATCACCCCAGGAGGCAGTGTTGCTACCTGTCTCCTTGAAACTTTGAGGACACAGGTCACACAGCTCATGCCTGCTCTTCGGCAGGCTGCCTAGCTACTTCTCCATTGATCTGATTCATACAGAATTCAGGTAAGAGGGAGTGAAGGGACAGAGGTGTCGTGTAGTGAGGTGCTGTTGTACGTAGCTCAGGGACATCAGAGCCACCACCCTATGAATGACAGCAGATAGGACTCTATTTGGGGTTGGCCCTGCCTGGGTACTTCCTGAGCTTCCAAAGGCATGCTGCAGCAGAGCATGTTATAAAAACAGACATTTATCAAATCATCCCCACAAGGGAGACAAGAAGGAAAGCATGTTCAGCAGGTTTTAAGAGGGGAGGGAATCATCGTAATGATGTCAATGACAGCAGCAGACACACTGTCTTGAGTGGATGCAGGTGATAAGCAGTTTGCTGAGGCCTTCATTCGTGGTTCACAAAAAAATATGCCAACGAGTCATGATTCCATTTTTGCTTTCAATTTTGAGGAAATTAAAGTTACAAAGATGTTAAAACAGCAAAACAAAAGAAAAATAGAACCTCCACTAGCTGGTTGACATTTTAGGGGTGAAACTGGGGTCCCAACACCAATGTACCTGCTGCCAAAGCCTTTCCCACCACAGGCCTCTCAAGGGCTCTACACTTTTAAGGGTATTTTTAGTAGGAGAAGAGAAGCTTTCCTATTAAATAATTAAAACTTCAGAATCACCCCCGTACTTAAAAGGCTACATTTCAATTATCTGGAACAGTTGCTGAGGCAGAACAGTCTCCCAAGCATATTCTGGGTTGGCAACATTTCAAATCATATATCCTGGAGCCTTCGGACTCTAGTGGACAATATATACTTCTTGCTTGGCAGCCACACGAAGTGGCCCTAAAGCGGGGCGGTCTTGGGGGGGATTTATGGGCCTGCAAGGTGGTATACAAATCCCTTGCCTGCTTGGAATGCAGAACTCTGGCCCCTGATCTCTCCATGGAAACCAGGGCTTGGCTCCAGCCCTTCAGTCAGCTCTGAAAGTCTCTGCCTTTGGTCCTGAGGTTTTACTTCTCCTTTCCATGCTTTTATGGGGGACGTTGAAGAAGAAATTCTCTTATAGCTCAGCTGACTCCAGATTTATGGAGAAGTGTGGAAATATTTGCCCTCTGCCTGGAACTGCTGAAGTGGGAAAAAGAAATGTTTTCTACAGACATGAAAACAGAAACATTGATTTGTTTTGCTTAGGGTTTGTCACTCTTTTAATGATAACTTGATGTTTGCTGGGGCTCTTAAGAGGTGGGTTTCTTACTGGAAGACTGACAGCTTGGAAAATGTGGAGTTCCTTCCTTACACCTTCCATTCCACCCTCTGTGGTCCACCCTCCCCATCTCCCCTTTTCAATTCCCACCTGCGAGGATCTGAGCCCCCTCTCACCTGAGACTTCTCCAGGAAGCAAACCAGTCCAGTGTAAATTCACAGTGGTTATGAAGAGCTGACGGGTCACAATCTCCTTTCCCATCTTTTAAAAAATAGCTAAAACTGAGCAGTGCTCCTTAACCCAAATGTCTGGTTACTCTCTAATGGTGGAACTTCAGGCACTTGTAAGAAAAGTAAGCCCGGCAGAATCCGAAGCCCCTGCTAGCCCCTGATGTCATATCACAGGTATTGATAATCACGCTGCCAGGAGGGTGCATTCTGACTGTATTCATTCTTTTTGCTATGGGGCTCCTGACTTCCAAAGCCAATTTTACTCTTGACATTTTGATCTCAAAAGAAATTTACATGAGACTTCCTAGCTGATTTGAAGGATACATCCCAGGGCTTTGGCCTATAAATTAGATGAGGATCTAATAGAAGGCGATCAATTAGTCTGATGTTACTCAAGGATGGCTCAGAATGATGCTCCTAGCAGGGGAGGAAGGAAGACAAATGCAATTCTCATTAATGAATCGCACAATTACACTCAACCTAGGAGGTTCCTGGAGATGACCTAGTATTTGAGTTCATCTTTACCTGGTCCAATGGCCCCCAGTGAGAAGCAATGACAATAATTCTTTCCCCCTGCAGATTCTCCCAACACAATAAAAACTTCTAGACACCAAAATTGACCTCTGCCCATCTGTTTAGCTGTCAAGAGGCACTGTGACCTCCAGGCATCAGTTCTAGGAATAGGAGAAGCAGGTTTTAGGAAGCATGGCTGAAGTGAATGAAACAAAAGAATGATACTGGAGCTGGAGAGATGGATTAGCAGTTAAAAGCACTTGCTGCTCTTGCAGAGGACCCAGATTCTGTTCCTTAGAACCTTCATAGTGGCTAGCTCACAGCTGTCTGTAACTCCAGTCCCAGGGGATCTGATGCTGTTGTCTGTTCTCTGGGCACCAGGCATACATACAGTGTGCAGAGGCATACATGCAGGCATGACATCTGTACACATAAAATAAAATATAAAATGAAAATATTTAAAAAAGATATGTGGAATGTTATTGGTATTTTCTTTATTTAGCACAGTCTTTATTGTTGGACTGAATAATCCTTAATGGGGGTTTTCCTGGGGACAGCATAAGGACTCAGATACTTGGCGGGGAATGGCTAAGGACTAGAAGAAGATAAGATGCAAGGGAGGTGGAAGCTGCCTCTGCTGGCACAGACCTCCAGGTCTTGTCTGAGTTCTTCACGTTTCGCTTTCTCTAGGATGGTCAGCCGTGACTTTCTTAGACATTTATAGATTTCTAGGAATAGCAGTGCTTCTCAAAGTCTTGATCAAGGTCACATATGTGAGAAGTCACAGCACGAGAGCTTCTAGATTCTAAATCTAGCTCCTAAGTGTCAGAGCAGCAAGGGGATGCCATGGCCCTGCTTCTGTGAATGTTTTCTGAGAAGCCTGTCACCAGGCATGTGGCAGCGCTCCAGAAGAGAAGGTAATAGACACAGTCTTGTCTCCCCTATGCTGTCAGTACAAAGACTCTCCATGGAATAGGTGAGGACCCAAGGACCCAGTAGAGACATGTGCTCAAGGTCAGGGAAGAGAAGATGCAGCAGGTCTATGATGCATTGCAGCCGCTTCCCTAGGGAATAACATGGAAGACTCTGAAGGGTGAACAGGAAGGGGTGGGCACCAGGAGACAGGGATTTTATAGCTCCCCAGAGCACTGGAAACAAGGTCAAATAAGCTGAAATCTCCCAGGACACCGAGGGCCTCAAAAGGGTCCTAGTTATCAATAGTTCCCTTGATTTGGGACCTCTTTGTTCACCACACTTGTTGGCCTGGGCAAGGGCACCCCAAAGAGGTGGAAAATTAGCTTCTGCTAGCTGAGCTGGTGACCTCATTGCTGGAGAGACTTTGGGTTTGACGATCGCTCCATGGACTCACTATGTGGAAATGTAGCACTGACAAACGGAGGAATCTCCAAATCCCAGCCTTTGTCTAGAACTGATGACTACACTCAGTACACCACCTGGGAACGTCACCCACTGCTTAGAGAGCACCGTTATCATCATATCTCACTGTCTGTTGTATCCCAAGGGATAGCTTTTTGTACATCGGGATACTCATGGTGTCGAACACTTTGAAGGTTTTTATACTTTGTGGGAACTGATAAAGGTCATAATGAAGAGTCATCCTGACTTTGTTGACAAGTGATTCTACCCTTGGTCTCTCCGTCACTGCTCCCCAAACTTAGAGCGACACTAGGACTCAGAGCAAATCTAGAAAATGTGCTCTTTGGCAAGTTGAATGGTTCTTCAATAAAAGATGCTCTTGGATTAGGTATACTCCACGGCTTTCTCCAGCTCAAAGTCATGCAGGTGATAATGGCTGATGGGTCAGCAAATGTGCCTGTGCAATCCAATGCATCACTAGCTCATGTTTCCAAGAACAGTATCAGGAAGAACACTCTTTAGCTAGGAAGTAGAGAGCTGTGGGGCTGTGGAGACTCCATGCCTTCAGGGAAAGAGTTTACCCCTTGAATGTGGGGTCCCTCCTCAGAAGCTGCCAGGCCACTCTGAGTTTTGCTTTGATGCCAATTTCCCTCTACTAATGTTCCAAGAAGAACATTTTCATGGAAGACAAATTGCTGGTCCTTGACCCCATGACAGCAAATGAAGACTAATGGCAGGGGCTGGTGCTTAAGGAACGCCATTACATTGATGCCCATTGCAGCAAACTTTTCCAGAAATCTTTTTTGTGTTGCTCAGCTTTCCTTGGCCTTGCTGTTGGGGGCTGCAAGGTGGCCAATAGCAGGTAATAGTGCCTCCCTGGGAGGCATGTCTGATGCGTCTGTCTTCCTTCAGGGATAAAGCCTGCAGCCACCAGTCACGCTATCTCCTGTACTCTTATGACTAAAGTAAATCCCCAGTGTTGCATCAGAATTTCTCTCCCTGCTGTTTTCCCACCAGGGTCTGCTGTCAGCTTTCCCACCACCTCTTAGCACGTCCAGGTTCTGATTCTTAATGCTCAGTTTACTCAGCTTCTTGTTGGTGGGCATGGGAATCCAGGAAAGCCCTACTCCTCCTTCTCCTTTGTTAGGGTCTTTGCTCTCATTGTTTCCATTTATTACAACAGAACAGGTGTACAGTGAGGTCAGCGTCACACAGATGGTAAGCAGCAAAGCCAGAATTAGAACCCAGGCAGCTCCCAAGCCTGAGTTCATAATTGTGTGACTCTTCTGTGTTAAGTTGCATAATCTCCCCAACTTCTAAGCATGACTTCTTGGTTCCCAGGTGAGCCATCTCCCAATGACTCTCTTTAACCTATGATTCTAGAACCACATTTAAACTTTTAAAGGTATTTATTTATTTGTGTGTATGTGTATGTGTGTGTGTGTGTGTGTGTGTGTGTGTGTGTATGTCTATGTGCACATGCTATGAGCTGCTTGTGGAGGTCAGAGCACAGCTACTGAGGGTCATTTCTCTCCTTCTACATTGTAGGTTCTGGAGATTGACCTCAAATCATCAGGCTTGGCTAGGAACATCTTGACCCACTGAGCCTTTCTGCGAGCCTGGAGTCTAGAACTGTTGATACTTTGTAACGTTGAGTAAGATAAAACAGATACAAAGCAAGCTGGGTCAACTTCAAGAAACTCTCTTTGCCATCTGAGCTGTTGTCGATCTAGCTCAGAGTGGAGACAGGCTTGGTTTGGGTTCTTTCATTTCCCTTCCGCACATACATGAAGTGAGCTCTGCAGATCCACGTGCTGGCCCTTTTAAACTACCACTAGGCACACGTCTCAAGCAAAGGATGCTGGATGCCAAGGGTACGTAGTGGGCTTTAAGGTAGCATTGTCCATAAGGTTGGCTGGAAAGGAACTACTGCTGTTTATTGTACTCTACTGACCCAGTCTTAAAATGAATTGAATCTTATTTGATAGCTAAACCTGAGATTTGGTGAAATTAAAAATGTGAAAACTCTCCTCACTTATCATGGGTTCTATGCAGGATGTGCTTTCAGCCAGAGTGGAATTGATTTTTAAAATTCGTATTCATGCATGCTCCCTAACTGGGGGAAGAACCTGGCAGTCCTTAGGTCTCCTGGTCCCTTCATCTCTTGGGTCCCACAGGTTCTCTGCAAATACCCTGTCCCTCTGGGCACAACTCTGCTGGAATAATAAAGCATTCCTTGTGCTTCTGCTACCCCATTGCCCACCTTGCATTTATTCCAAAAGCTGGCTGTACCTCAGCTTTGAAAATCTGCAGCCACCCTGCAGCTGGAAAGAGAGTGTATCATTTGGCTTTTTGCCCAGAAAATAAGATGCTTCAAAAAGGTCATCAAAAAAAAAAAAAAAAAAAAAAGCCTCTTGGGAGAGACAAAGGAAAAAAAAAAAAGAGAGAACTCTTTCTCAAGGCTAATTGAGCAGAAAGTGAACTTTCATCACATGCTGTCCTTTTGAGAAGGTCGCATGTCCTTCAGTACCTTCAGAGGGTAACTCATGGGGGACATAAGCTGGGTTGCAGCTTGGGAACGAATCACTCACTAGAGCCGGGGAGAGGATGAATCTACCATGGGGGAGTGGACAAGAGGAGGACACAGACATGCAGTCATAGTAGGGAGCAGCCCATAACCTCCGTGGTATGGAGGAGGTGTGAGTTTTCACATGCCCAAATAGAACGGATCCAAGGACAGGCCATGGTAGCACCAACCATAATCTGGTGCCGAGGCTCAGCCTGGACTGAGGGTGGCAGTGGCTTTTGCTGGGCTGTGAGGAGCCTGAAGTATTTGCGCCCTTTGCACTTTCTCTTCAGTCCAGCCTTCTTGACTCTGAGCTGGAGACAGTTTTACACACCCCCAGAGGGGGAGCTGTGGGTCCCAGAGTTTCACTGTTAACCGAGGTGTGGCATTGGGAAATGGAAGGACAGACAACTCATGTAACCAGCAAAATGATCTTTCCAAATACAATGCACATGGTCCCTTCATGGCGTGTTGATGACTGGTGATCATAAAAATTACAGATGAAAAAGGAATTTAGACATCTGATTTAAATTTCCTTGACTATATAAATAAAATGCAAAGAAAGTTGATAGAAAATGGTTTCTGGGAGCATAATTGTAGATGTCGATAAACTATTTCTCAGATTAACGAATGTGACCATCAATAGGAAGGAAAAGAATCCACTGTCTTCAATTTAATAATTTATTAATCTGAATTTAATACCCAAATTTGAGAATAAATTCTTTTTTTCCCTTTTCTTATTTTGTACCACCATCCAAATCCTATCCCACCATCAAATTTCAATTAACTAATTATCTGTTTTGAGACAGGGTCTCACTCTGAAACCCAGGCTGTCCGGGAACCCACTACACAAGCCCGTGCAGGACATAAAACTCATACTATTTCTCCCATTGTGCCTTCAGATGCTGGAATTACAGGCATGAACTATGTGCTGGGCCAATTCTAATTTAATTCTAAGGTTTTTGGAAAGGTTGAATAATTTTTCTTCCCCTGAGGTGGTGTTCAGTGTTTAAGCATAGGATTGTTTTTTGATAGTTTTTTATGTTCCCACTTGACAGAGTTGAGAGTGTAGAAAGCGTATCTTCGACTTGTTGCTTCTGTGGACCCTCCTTTCCTCTGCAGCAGCCGCTCTCAGAGACCCTAGCCTTAAACCCTGGGCACTTCTGTGAGCTTCAGCCAACTCAAAACTGTCAGTATCTGCTTCTCTGGGCCTGGAGGCACTGTTCCTCCAACCCCATTTGGCACACACACGAGGTCAGCTTCTTAGTGTTATCATTTAGGGCTGCTCTCGGTGAAATGGCTCCGAGCCACGGGTTTGCCGTTAGAATCACCGGTGCCGTCTCCATTGACCCACAGTGGAGTGCTGGCTTCAGATGCTGTTCTTCCCACTCTAGTGTTTTTCCTAAAGCTCCTCTAGTGTTACCTGTAATTCTTGACTAAATGGTTTGCCTTCAAATCTTTATCTCAAGGTCTTCTGGGTGGAAACTCAAACTAAGATAGGCTACAGTTCACATTGACTTGTTGATGGGATGATGAATGGACTGTCAGAGTACTATCTTGCAGATAGAGGGATTGTGTGTTCCCTTTTCAGAGAGCGTGATACTATCTCCCATATGCTATTGAACAGAACAATGCTGATGGGCAAGGGTCCCACCTCGAGTTCATCTGGTTCTTTTCTCTACTTTGTATCCGTGATCTATTACTGACTTTGGCAAGTAGTGACAAGTCAGGGGGAATCATGTCAAACCACTATTATCCCATCTCTGTTGCCTCAGCTGTATATAACTCGCACATGGTAGTGTCTCCAGACCGATTACCTTCTGACAAGGCCAAGAAGAAATGATGACCCTGGGTTAAACTAAAGCAAAGGGCCGTTCCCTGTGAAAGCACAAAAGGAAGAGGAAATGCATAATGGCAAGATGTTTCCTAACAAGGCCACGTCAAATTTATAGGGAAATAAAACAGTGAAGAACAAATGAGGCTGGATCAGCAGTTTGGATGGCTCCTACCAAGCAGAGGTACTGCCTGACGATCTCGGATTGACTTCCTCCTCTGTGATTCACAGCTCCAGCCAAGCAGAGCACATCCAGCAACACAATTTGTTTTCCACCTTTTAAAAAAGGCTGGAGAACTACATCAATGGCTCATCAGAGGAGGAGGCATTAGCAGACAGTCTGACCATAGCGAGACGGGCAGATGGTTTGTGGGACTAATGCCAGCTGGGTGCTGCTGTAAGTGATCATGTATCTCCTCCCTGTGCCCCAGCTTTTGGTTTGATTAAGAGGTCAGGAGGAGGCTGCCTTAGCGCGAGGCCACAGCACACATGATATACGGCCAACCTGTCCGTCGCCTAGAAACGGTTCTGGAAAGGGGCCTAAAGACAAATCAATTTACAAGCCCACAAGTTTGGGCCAGGTAGTATTGCGTGTTACTAATACATGTTTGAGTCTTTGGGCTTGTTTTCCCAAATATCAGTCAGGCCTTTTCACTTTGATCCATTCAAATAGCTTTCCTTTTTAATATATAGTCTCCTCTGATAGGTGACCACGCCCTTCCGGTGTGGTTCTGGTGAGTAAGTGACGCGTGAAGAAAGGCAGGAGAAAGAAGGCTCAGATGATTGAGACCTGCCTTGTTCTTCCTTCATTTGCTGAGCTCTGACGACATTCTCAGTTCTGGGCACATGGATGGAGATGACAGTGTTCCCCTTCCCCACGAGAGCAGGAGGCTTTTGATGTGCAGGAAGCACACTTTGCCCAGGCAGCTAGTGGTATGGGTTAGGTGAGGCAATGACAAGGTCCGGAAAGACTTCAGAATGTAGGTAGGGCATAGCGGGGGTGAGGTGTGGGCTGGGGGACCGGGGCAGGGGCATGGCAGGGGTCTCATGCCGATGAAGAAGTAGGATTGGCGGAGGTGTCCCTCACCAGCCAGGCAAGCTTCAATCCTCAGCCTGGCTACTCTTTAGAACATGTTAGCTTTGTTTGTCAAAGGGCACAGGATGAAGAACCTTCTAGATGAGAGGCAAAGGAAAAAAAGATGTTCAAGCGCGACATTAGGGCCAGTGCACCACTTGTATGACTGGAATGGACCTTGGGCCTTGTACACTGACTTGACAGTTGATCACACTCTCACATGATCCCCACCTGACCTGGATGACCCCTGGATGTCACCTGCTTGTTACATCTGCTTCTGGGTATGCCACCTCATGGACTTGCTTCCCTGCTAAGTAGCCGGTTTTGGTCAGTGACCTCAGGCTGAAAGATAAAACAATGTCTGTAACTATAAATCTATTTAGAAAATATAATTTTTCTATGGGGTATCTATTTTTAGCAAGGCACCAGGGTAAGAACGTTGGAAAAACTAAAAAACCTTCAAATAAAAGTCTGTCTCTTTCTGCTGTCTCTTCATTGGAGCAGGGTTAAAAATAAATCC
This sequence comes from Peromyscus maniculatus bairdii, assembly GCF_049852395.1. NCBI lineage: Eukaryota > Metazoa > Chordata > Mammalia > Rodentia > Cricetidae > Peromyscus > Peromyscus maniculatus. The sequence goes on from NC_134870.1 coordinate 69,698,558, forward strand.
CTGAATGAAAATGCTGTAAGCCAGCCAGAGAGACCTGAACCGAGAGAGGTGGGTGGGAGAGAAAGGAGGGGCCTGTCACCTGCGGGGGCTTAAATAGAGTAGTTTTCCTGGTGTTTTTTGAAGCTAAAGACAAAGGTTTAGGTTTTATTTGAAATCATAGGTGTTGATAGCAGTCAGTTGTGGAGGCGGATGCTCTCAGCTTTTTCATTCCTGTATTATTTTACATCAATTATTGCTGAAAGCAATCTAACTAGGTGAATAAAGGCCATGCTAATTTTTGGAGAGTCAACTTGGTTGACTTGGAGGCTTCCTAGTTTACACATAATAATTAGGAAAAACCTGTTTCATTCTTAAAAAAAAAAAAAAAAAAAAGTCATCCCTAACAGTGAATTCCACATTCATCTTAATTACTACGGCTAATGCTTCCTCCAGTCTTTCTAAAATTCTGAGATGACAATATTGGCTCTGCTATTTTGAGCTGCAGACAACATGACAGACTGGCAAGGATGTTAACTACAACCAAGAAACCCCCTCTTGTTTTGCTTCTAAAGGAATAAACCAGAATTTGCAGCAAGGGGAAAATATCCAAACTGTTTCCTCTAGGATGAACTAAGCTGCAGAAGCAAATGGGCATGCCAGACAGACACACACCCATGGCTGAATGCCAGACACACACCCATGGCTGACTGCCAGACACACACCCATGGCTGAGTCACACCGATAACACCTTGAATGATCACAATAATCTACTAACACACTTGAGCCACACTCAGTCTTGCTGTTCAGATAAACACACTCTGTGATTATTCTACAACACTGTTAAGGTGCTGGGGGTTGTCCCTCATTTATTACTTGACTAATAAATACTTTAATTACACTTAATAAATAATGTAAGCAGGGCTCACTGAAGTGGTAATTCTTTAAATTAATTATTAACTGCATGCAAAAAGCTGCACTGCCAGTACCACTAAAGGAAAATTCAGCCTTTAATCTAAAGTGATTATTCATTATCTGGTATAAAGGCTCCATTTGCATATTATTAGGGAAATAAACTTTGGCCTCCTTGGCAATACAGATAGATCTCAAAGTCTGTGCATTACGAATCTCCAAATAGTAAAGTAATGATAAACAATAAGCAATAAAGTCTCCAGTTTATAGCTTTCTAACAGCTGGTTTTTGATTTTCCAAATATATTACAATGATAAAGTGACCAGTTTATGTATAAGCTCTTTGTGGAAGGTGGTGTCTACAGATGGTCGGCTGATAGGAAACAGTAAATGTGCAAACTGCTCGTTTCCCTTGAGATCACAGCCATAAAATGATCTCAAGAAGATATGTGAAGAAAATCTCTAACACTTTTCTCTGTTGTGGGCCAGATATGATTCTGTCTGTAGGTGCTCTGCACGTGTTTCTTTCTCCACTCTTCTCTGGACTCCATTCTCTCAACATTCCCAGACACTGTGGTAACTTTGATTCTATCGTGGACAAAGAGGCTAGGCAAGGTCCAAGTGAAAAAAGGAGATTGGTACTTAGCATAGCACTGGTTTCTCGGTATTGGGCATCTCCCCAGATGGACAACTGATCTCAGGAGCCGTGACTGGGGAGCGAGGCTTTCCAGCATCCACAGGTGTGAAATGTAAGCGGAAATGAACAAAATGAAAACAGATTTGGGGAGGAGGAAAATTCTTTCTCTTCGGCTCCCTTTGGCACAAAGTGCAGGTGAGGGATGAAGACTCCGGGGAGGAGTGGAGTTGGGAAGCCAGGAATCCACCAGTACCATGGCAGGAATAGCAGGCTGTTTCCCATCCCATTTTATTCATTTCCCCGAGACCCATTTTGAAACTACTGTCCTTTCCTTTCTTCCTCCATTCCCTTCTACCCTTTCTTTCAATGGAGTCTTGCTATATAATAAAATTCAGTCTGGCTTCCAACTCACAGTCATGCCTCAGCCTCAGAGTGCTGGGATTCCAGGCGTGGGCCACCATGCCCAGCTTAGGGGCTACAGCTTTCATGAGACTTCCTTAATCTCTCTTGGTTCTAAGTATTTATCTGAGCATGGACCAGTTAGCACCATGCTGACTCTTGTGAATTGGGGAAGAGATGTAACTGTGATCTGTGTCTCTCAAGGTGATTATTCAATGAGAGCAAACATTTCAGCAATACTATTGCTCCAATCATTGCTGTGAAACTCTGAGAATTGCCTTTCATGTTTGTATTAGTTCAAACTGCTATAACAAAATATCAACCAAATGTTTATATCTCATAGATCTGGACACTGGAAGAGTGGGACTAGGAAGCCAGGATGGCTGGGACCCAGAGAGGACCGTTTTCTTGGCTTCCAAGCAGCTACTTTCTCCTACATACTCACTCTCAAAGTCAAAGCTTCCTATAGTACTCTATTTTTGGGTAAGAATTAGTGGTTAAAAGATCAATATGTTCCCCTTTTCACGGCACTAGTGGGACTTTTCTGGACATTTTCTTTAGCAAAAGGTAACTTGAATTGTAAAACTTGTAGGTGCACAGCAGATCAATAAGATAATATTGAAAAAAGAAGGGCCATATCTGCCTTTTGAAATCATGCCAAAAAGGCAGCTGCCTCTCCTATTGTTGATGCACTCAAAATGCTAGCTTTATTCTTCTCTAACTGAGTTTGGAGGCTAATAGCTATAGTCAGTATTGCACATATTTCATTCAATTTTTCCACCATTCATTTGAGTTAGATTGCTGTTATCCTATATGTTCATTTTAGAGATGAAAAAGGAAAAAAAAAGCAGGCTCGAAGAAGTTGAACAACTTAGAGACAGTTAATATAATAAGCAAGGGGGAAGACGCAGGATTCTGACATAAATATTTTCAATTCCCAATGAATAAACAGCTGGATCCTTTATCACCAATAACTTTTGCCTTCCATAAAAAACTATGCCAATGGAGAGTTAAACATATTTGCACTATCACTGACCTGCCAGGTTCCCATCCATTTATTCCTGTATGCCTGCGTTGCTCTGTGCACACGCTGAGTGGCTCCTGTGCATTTCTCAGGGACAGCCACTACCCTAGGTACTGGCTGTGTAATAAAAATTTGCAGAAAAGAAACAGAACCAAAGGGCTATTAATGAATTAACAAAAGTGATCCAACTACTTTGAGGCCGACCGAGATTCCATCAGGAAGCTCTGCCCTTTCAGTTTTCTGAAGGCACCAGAAGAGAAGTCTTAATAAGACTCACAGATCCTCAAACACCTGTGAGCCTCACCACTGGCTCCCACTTCTCAAGAGATGAGGGAGTGATTTCTGATTACAGCCATTAGGGAAAATAAAACAGAGAGCTGGCACTCTAGTATCATCATGCTGATCAAATGGCCTACTTCTCTAGGTTCAGTCGCCAGTATTCAGAACATCTTACCTTCCCATACCGCAAAGGCAGGCATGGGGAAAGCCAAGCCAGGTGTAGGCAGAGACCTCTCAGTACCATTCCCCCATCCAAAAGCCTGCACCCAACGTCTTTCCTTGGTTTCTGCCATGTTTCTCTTTTAACTGAATCAAAGCAAATGCCAAGAGGCAGCTTAGAAAAGTGAAGTTTCCTACTTAAATTGTTTTATTGTATGTTATTTATTCAGGTCAGGGAAGACCTAAACACTTGAGGACCCAACATGCTCTCTCTCTCTCTCTCTCTCTCTCTCTCTCTCTCTCTCTCTCTCTCTCTCTCTCTCTCTCTCTCTCTCTCTGTGTGTGTGTGTGTGTTGAGTTTGGTTCTTTTTCTATGCCAGGCAGACCAGGTTTCTCCCAGGCTTCCTCTCATCACCAAGAGAATTTTCCCACCATCTATTTTGAAACCAAGATCTATGGTAGTCATGCTTCAAGGGTCATGGCATTCCTGTGTCTGAGTTTTGACTGGGTAGAGAAAAGAGGCACCTCCCAGGGAACCCACATAGCCATCAGTTTGGATTCCATTCCATTCCTAAATCACTGGGGGATGGCTATGTACATTGCATACATGTATGAAAATTTCAAAGAAATAAAACTATTTGAAAAAAGAGAAAGCAAAGCATGAGAATGAGTGAGTAAGACAGCGAGTAGCATCCCACCCTGGTTTCTGACTGAAGTTCTTGCCTTGAGTTTCCTCGGTGACACACTATGACCAGGAAGTGTAAGATGAAATGAATCCTCTTCTTCCCTGAGTTGCGTTGGCCATCTTGTTTGTTATAGCAACAGAAAAAGAAACTAAAACAACTGTTCCCACAACTGGGCAGTCAGGAGCTTGCAGAAGTAAAGGCAGGTGGATATAAGCCAACCATCCAACCACAGAGATCAGGCAAAATCTGGAGACCAGGAACTAGTACGTAGGTTAATACCAGATGCTATGGTTTAAATCTTACACGTGCCTCACAGGCTTTGATTTGGATGCTTGCTCTCCAGCGTGTGGTGATATCTGGAAGACTGTGGGACCTAGAGGAGGTGGGGGCTGGTTGGTGGAAATAGCCACTAAGGGAGAGCTATTTGTTGTGGGTAGCTGTTCTGGCTTTGACCTGGAAGTACTATCCCTAGTAAGGCTCCTGGTAACTGCCACGCCTACCTATGACCCACCCCTGGGGTGGGGCCAAGATGGGATCCCTTAAGACCTGAGATCTGGACATGCCGGCCCTCTTGGTTCCTTGTGATCCTGGATGCTGGATGGTAGCCTGAGCAGAGCTCTCCAGAGGACCCCACTGGACTACACCTCACCTCTCCCGGATCCTGTAACCAACCCCTTTACTAGTGTCAGTTTTCCCCCAAATAAACCTCCGTTTTTAACTATGTGGAGTTGCCTCGTTAATCCCCACAATAGCTAATGAAGGTTATACTTGCTTCTGCTACGGGCTGGTTTCTCTGGTTACTGCTTGCCTCCTGCTTCCACTGGCCTGGGTAGTCATAAGCCTCTCCTACCTGCATGCCCCCTCCCATGATGGATTGAAATCTTTGTGATACCATGAGTCAAAATCAACCTTCCCATGCTTAATCTGCCTTGGCCAGCTATCTGATTACCGTGACAACAATATATCACTTCAAAAAGCAAGGTAGAGATGATAGTCCCCAGACAGGAAGCTCTTTATTTCACCTCTTGGCGGTCCTAGATAGGACAGGGATTAGTACCGAAGTCCCAGGACTGGGAAGCCAGGCTGAAACCCACACACTTAAATTCTTCCCTTTCTAGGAGAAGCTCATATATGGCATAAGTGACAATGGAAGCCACTCTTTTCCTTTATGGCACAAAGTCTCTGGGTTCTTGGTGTCCCAAGCACTCTATCTTTGGTGAGATTTTAATTATCCACTTTACAGATGATAACGTTGAGGTTGTGAGAGGCTAATTTGTCAAATGTCACATGTGTAGTAAGAACCCATGCTGGGCCTCCAGTTAACGGCATCTCATTCTTAGAATCCAGCTGGCTGTAGAAGGCTATGATCTTCAGACCCGGTCCTCTGATAGGTCTGATGCTTCTGGGTCAGGCTTACTGGACTCAGTGTTACTTCAGTGCCGATGTGAACCTGTGGCCCGATGCCCAGCGGACCAAATTGGTTTGCAACACCTGGGCCATTTCTGCTGATGAGGCACAGAAGAAAGCCAGGCCGCCAGCTTCCTTGCGGTGTGGTTTTCGAGCAGGTACCCACCGAAGATCTTCGCTGTGGCTGGGAGTGGGTGGTGAATGTAACGTTAGGGGACATTTTGTGCTGGCAAAAGTCAGACAGCAGAGTTGCCAGATGCCAGTAGGCATGAAAAAGGGAAAGGACTTCAAAATAAAATTTCTTTAGAGCAGTGCTCACAGGAGAAGAACCTGAGGGCGAGCTGCTTTGGGGGAGGGATTGCTGACATTCATACCCCACTGAAAGAGCAGGCAAGTATTTTCATTGAGTTTGTGATTTTTATCAACTTACAAAGGTCACTTTTTAACTTTCAGTGAACCACAATATTATGACTGGGCTTAAATCATGCCAGAACAATTCACGGAAAGGGAAACATTCAATTAATCCAGGCTGGACATTGAACCTGGTTTCCTAAAAGCAGGCAGCTGTCATCATAGGTATGATGTTGTTCATGAGAACCGAGCTTGGAATCCCCAGTGATTGACCAGGGCAGGGCAGAGCCTGGAGAACTCTCCAGTTGAGAAGGGTGAGCAGCCTCTGCTTCTGGACCTCCTCACATTGTGATTCCTAGGCCTTCTCTCATTTCCAATACTTACTAGTGAATGTTGACACAGACTGTTTCCCTTTTCCAACTCTGCATCAAGTTTAGGCAAATTTCCTTAATGTGTTTTTCCTTAGCACAGAACAGCAGAGACCAATTTATAATTATTTAGCAACACCGTGTAATTATTGCTTTGGCATCTTCTCTTTACCGGGCTCTAAACAGCACAGAAGTAAGAATCAGGTAGGTTGTGCTCGTCCCTCAATCCACTCACTGCAGTCCTGTGTTCACAGTGGATTTTGACTGACAAGCAGTTAGTTGTTCATTGAATTCTCTTTTTCAAAGAGAAAAAACTAAAAACAAACATTCTAGAAAATGTGGACAGAATTGGTGTTGTTTCTTTACTGAATACTTTGTGGGGCAAACAAATACCATATTCTACTCTAGTGACGGCATACGACAATCTGATAGGTATTTCAGAAACCCTGTCTGTTGTCAGTGCCAGATCCATATTCCTTTCCAAAGACCAGGCCTTGGCTGCCACTGGGATTACATGGGGTCACTGGGAAAGCCAAAGATGATGTTGTACAGAGAGTGTCCAATGCCTGGCATGGGGCACAGTGAACTCCGTATGTGGAGCTCTCCACAGCTCCCTGATGAATCCGTAGGCAGGCACCTTTGTTGACACTGGATTGCCTTCTTCTTGGTACCAGAATGGGTCTTCCTACCCACAAACCACTACGTCTCTATCATATTTTACTCCTGGTTTTCTGTCTCAGAATTCACTAACAGCTTCTTGTGCAGTGGTGGTATTATTTCGCCTTTCCATCAGGAGAGATTGATTCTAAACAGTTACTCTAATTCTATTAAACAACCAGAGTCTTACAGAAACATTTCATCCACTCACTCTTGCTCTCTTTTTCTCACACATATATGAGCATGAACACACAAACACACACACACACACACACACACACACACACACACACACGCAGCCACACTATTTTGCTTTGTGTATTTTTCAGGCTGGATTGTGGCTGTAATTTCAGAGAGAAGTTGACTACATTCAAAGGGGTGATTTTTGGAGGTTTGACTCATTAAATTTTATTTAATCAAATTCAGCAAATATTTGTCATATACACAAAGAACTCACTATACTTTGTACTTAGAAGAAGTCTTTATTTTATCTCAGGTTCTTGAGGGTATGGTCCTTACCCTCAGTATTGCAGTTTCTATGCCTAGCAAAATAAATGTCCCATTAATGTTCTCTTGGATATACAACAACAGAGAAATGTCATAGGGGTAAGAATATTTATAAGGCAAATTTTCTAGCACTCAGAAGGGGTAAGGGCATCACATATATAACAAGTACATGTTTTGGTCTTAGTGTGAGTGTTAATTCTCCTCTTGGGGGACATTTTTCACCATGAAGTCAACCATCCTCTTTAAGTCTTAATTTACTCATCAATAAAATGGGGGCTAATGGGTGATTTGGAGAGCTAAGATGTTGATGAAGTGCTTAACAAAGCATTTGGTACAGTGGGCACTCCATATGCTGAGAGCGACTTCCTATGTATGCTGCTGTTCATACCAGGGGTTGCTGGCCAGGTTTCTTGGATGCGGCAGACACTTAATAACCTCTAGTGAACCTGGTATGGGGGTCAAAAGACTGATTGGAGCCACATGGGGTGGGGTGCTATAGGGGTGAGGGGAACATGCTCAAGATAAGAGGCTTGAATGTGATGAGAAGCCCACCCCCAGGGTTCCCACCATGGCTGGCACACCTGGTGCTTGGGAAGAGCTTGTCTGAGCAAGGGCAGGAGGAAAAGAAAGTGGCTCAGCTTTAGTGTCTGACCCAAGGCTCTTGGTTAAATGACTACGTCATGAGGCAGGGTTTTCTGATCTGAAGACTCGGATGTGCTTGCACCCTAGCCCTACCTAGTCTTTGTTGCTTCCTTAAGGTCTAGAGATAACAGCAGAGTCTTAGAACCCTATAAGGGCTTCTTACAGACCTAAGGATCTCACTGTCACCCTCAAGGTCTGTGATTAATGAGCAATAAGAATGACAGAAAAATGGGGTGGTGGTGGACAGATGTGTGTGTGTGTGTGTGTGTGTGTGTGTGTGTGTGTGCAAATAGGAGGAAGGGCAGGTTCAGTAAAAAACCACCTGTTTAGAAGAGGATCGTAGTCTCTCTGGTTTCTTGCCTAGCCCACTGTGAAATTCTGAGCTTTGGGAGACAAAGAGACAGAGGTGTATCTTTTCTTCCAATTTACATCTCAGTTCTATGAAATCATGTCCCTCGTACCCTGCCACCATCTCCTATGAATATGTACCTTTTGCTCTTTTGTTCCTATTGTAGATCTGGTTGGGTTTTTCCAAGATGAAATAGCCAACCACATATCTTCAGTTTCTGGCCCCACTGGCACCTCCATTTTACTTTAATTACCCAATTACTGAAGCCATCCAATCTATTTATTCAGGCAATCAAGACTTTAAATGCATGGATTTATCATCGCCTCGAATCACCTGTCACTGCAATAGTACAAAAATAGCAAGGAAACCAGGGGCTGCGAGAGTAAACCTCACCCCACTTCTCTTGGCCAGATAATTGTTTTGGAGACTCCTATGGGAAGGGAAAAATGGGGGAAGAGAGTGAAAAGCATGATGGGGTGTAAGAGAGTGGAGACCCTTTGGAAGTGTGCCGTCTGTTTGGGGGTGGGGGTTGATCTATGCAGAGGGGAGATTTCTGTCCTCTCTAGGAGGTTCTCAGGGCTCGGTGGGGAGGTGGGGTGACATCAAAGGATGAAGAAGGTGGCCTATAGATCACAGTCTCTAAAGACTCATCCAGATTAAGCCCCTTTTCTTGTTTGCCTGACGCCCAAAACGTATTTGAAAACAGACTGCTTTTGTCAACAGGAACAGCTTTGCTTCTTTTAGCCATTCACTATTTGGGGTATTTTATCAGTTTTTTAAATTAAAACATGGTACCTGCAGATTTAACAAAATTCCAAGTGTCTTATGTTCAGTGAGGGGTAATAGTCTTTGTCCCTCTGAGCATGGCATTACTATTGCCAGTGCCTCAGGAATTTGAAAGCCCCTCTGGAGAGCTCTGTGGGCTCTTTAAGCTACATCTTGCCTACTGGGCACTCTGACTATAAATGTTTAATAAACCCAGGGTGGGGATTTATGTTTAGCCATATCTGTGTCTAATAAGACTAAGTATATTTACTTTGTAGGCTTTTTAAATTTTTGAGGACAAAATATAATTTGTTTTAGCCTCGGGATTTTAAGCTTAAATGCAACCACAGAAACCAGTTTGGAGTCCAGCAAAACTCCCAATATGTTTGCCACATTCCTTCAAACGTGGCTGCTGTATCTTCATTTTAGTAATCACGGTTATAATCCAGAAGAGGGTTGATACAGAGCCCTGGACCAAGCCACTAGTCATTGGCGAAAGGGCTGTTGTGCCTCTGCCGATCAGTTCAGGGTTTATGTCTCAGTCCAAGGCAAATCTTTGAGCCAGAAGATGCCCAGAGCATGGCCATTGCTTAGTTCTTTGCATGAAAATAGACATAGAATAATCTTGCCAAAATTGTTTTAGTAAAATTCTACTCTAAAAGAGAACTCAATCAACTATAGATCCACCCATACCTTAATTTGCATTTTTGGCATACACTATACTATAACACTAGTGGACATATACTCATTTTTTCACATATAAACTAAACAGCACCCTGGGTATAAATGGATATAACTGATCTAGCTGTTTTCTCCAAAGTATTTCAACAACCCTCACCTATTTCCATTGCCACTGAGGTTATCTAATGTCCTCACTCTAGCATATTTCCACCTGTGAGTTTTCTCAAAGCAAATTTGTCGACAAAATTGTGAAAATCGTGAGGACTCAGCTTCATCTGCACTTGGCAGCATGTGGTAAATGAAAACATTTTGGGTAAAATTTATTGTGTCACCTTCTAGAAAATTCTAACTCCAGAGAGAACCAGATTATAGAGAACTGTCGATTAAAGCTGGGTTTGCTTTCTGCAGCCCAGGTGGAGGGGACGAATGGATTCCTGCCTGACTGCAAAATATGATATATTATTATAAACAGAGTCTTGAATTATAGAAAATACTAGTTAGCATAATTACATTACCATATTTTTATATGGAGATTATTATTCAAACACCAAACAGGCAATCTTCTATTGGAAAAAAAGCCAATAAACACTCTCAATCCCGACTTCCACTGTTATGTATGTCATAGCTCCAAATGATTCTAAAGTTTAAAACCCATTACATTACAAGAGCTATTCACTTCAAGTAGGTGGCAATTTGCTTCTTTTTTTTTTTTTCATCCTGCGTTTTGATAGCTATTCACCTCTATCAATTCTTATCTTGCCCATTCTTTAGAAACCAATTGCAGTTTAAAAAGTGCCCATCTACTTCTGATTGAAATCGTCACATGCTGGTTTTTTTTTAAAACTATTTTTCAATCTCTTAATAAAATAGATTGCCTCCCGGCTGCCGGTTGGTAAACCTGTTACTACAGCGCTTCTAAGGACCTCTCTCTGCCTCTTGGATTTTTTCTTGCATTTGGTTCTGTCCAAGAAATCCCGGATTTCTACTGGTCCTATCTACATGTGCAAAACAGTTTAATAGATCAAAATACTTTAAAATTATGCAAAATGCTGGCAATAACAAAACTCTTCAAATTGCTGGTTAAATTAAACTGCCAGCTTTTAGAGATCATGAAACATAAAATTAGTCTTACGATACTTTGCTTGGCATGTTAACACTTTGTGTGTGTGTGTTTCTGTTGACCTTGAGTTGACAGACTATCTATAATGTGTGAGCAATCACCCTCTACTACCACCTGAGAGAGACTCACCTTTTCAGTCTTGGAATAAATACTTGTCAAGGACTTTCTATGTGGGGTTAAGCACAGGAAGGGGAGGTTCTGTGTCAGCACTTGAGGGTCATGTTTCAGAAAGTGAGTCATAAGAAGTCAAGAGGGAATGTTCAGATTATGGGGTCCACAGTGATGCAGGTAGGGAAGAAATGTGGTTGAGTAAATGGCACCCCAATCACAAGAAGCTCTCAAAGAGCTGAGGGGGAGGTTGTGTTAGCAAAAGACACCCAAAGTTTAGGGAAGATGTAGAAGCCATAAATAAGGTTCATGATCATAGGGCAAACTTAAGGCTGAGAAGTCAGCCACACTGACCCTTGTCCCCTCCCTGTCACTCACCTTCCCTGTTTTACAGGAAGAAACGTTACCTTTTCTTTTCCTCTTTAAAGTATGCTCATCCTTGATGTACCCTGCGGATTGTTATAGTCATTCTAAAAGAATTATGTGTTACAGGAAGTATGAAATGAGATTAATTGAGTGAATGAATGAACACATGAATCTGAGAGGCCACCCCTTCATGCCATTTTATGGGAAACTTCCACAAGTCATATACCCTTGATCTCATCATTACCCAGGGTTTACATGTCCTGTGACCTTTGACCACATCCATACCATCTTGATTTGAATCCCATTAACTCCCCTTGAAGCTCCAAATACAGGCAATTAGATTTTAAGGTAAAGTGACACAACACACATGCATTGACTTTTATCCGAGGGTTTAAGACATGCCTACTCCCTGCTTATAGAGTCTTTTCAGTCCTGTAACAGGTCCGAGGTGGAGGAGTGTGGTAGAAAACAGTTTGCAAGGGGAGTAAGGAGCCCTGAGGCCTGACGCTAGGGAAAGAGTGCAAACTTGTCTAGAGAATTAGAGAAGCTTGAAAGCATTTAAGAAGGTTGTTAAGAAGGACTAAGGATTTTAGAAAATGTCTAAGAAGATAAGAAAATGTGAAGATAAAAACACAAATATAGACAACTTGAGATTATATCCATGGAAAAGCGAACAGTTTTATATGGCCAACAGTGTCGATAATACAAGTGTATTGATACACAAAATCATCTATTATATGCTCCGTCTTACTTTCGTTCCATTAGACTGTTGATAGGCATTGTCTCACATGAACTTCAAAGCAGCATAGGAAAGACTGAACACATGGGAACTGGGGAGGGGCTGAATTAAGGTTCTTGTCTGCTGTCGTCTGTTGCTAAATATGGGAGCCAGCACTTGGTTTATGTAATACATCTTAAGAAGATTATGGTTCAGGGCAGCTAATGGCTTGTTTTGAGGAGATAATAGGGACAAGTTGATAGAGTCTGCCCCAGACGCCAAGGGCAGATAAAGAGGGGCTAGAGCAGCAGTGAGGGCAGAGGGATTGCTTAGCAATTCTGCTGCTGACAGAGGGAAGTTGGGCCTCTCAGCGAACCCCCATCCTTCTGGGCAGGAGTTCAGATGGACATTGATTCCTACATTCTAACCTCATAATCCCTTTTGTGCTTTTCCCCCTCCATTTGGGTTTGATGACCCAGGGTCCACTCAGCAGACAATTTGTGTCACCAGGTGGCTCTTTCTGTTCTGAGAATCCATGGGACCTTGTGCTGGGGATCAAATGCTATCCAGCAGTCATCTAGGTCAGCAAAGAAAACAACACAAGAATCACTGCTGCTTCACCAAAGCCAAGGTTAGGGTGAAACTTTGGAGCTGGAAGGCAGGGTTTGGCAGAGAAGGTGGTGTCAGAATTCACGAGGGAGCTGCCTCTTCTGGCCACAAAGGCTGTGTTCCCTGAGGTATGATGCCTTGACCCTCTGGGTGGGACTGTCTGGGTTGCAGTGATTTGTGTACTGTAGACAGGAGTCTGATCGGGGACTGAGTATTTCCATACAACTTGTTAATTAATCATCCTTCCCCTTCTAGCTACAGATTGATAAGGAGAGTTTCATAATGACAGTTTCTCAAAAGCTCTACCCACAGCTTCATTCAAACAGTTACCTGTCTCCTGCCACCCCCAGTAGCCTTATCATTTTGCACAGGAGTGTCTTGTCATTTCTATTCCTTCATTGCCATGCAGAACACTGTGCAGGGAGGGGGAGGGTGCCATGCTGAGAGTGTTGTTATCCTTCCTAACACTGCTATTTTTATTATAAAAGATGGAGAATGGTAGGAGGTTAATGGCTGCTTAGAATAAAAACAAATAGCAAGGAAGAACAAATATTCAGAAGAGGCATTGTCTTGCTGAGTGGGGGAAGCTGACAGCAAAGCTTTGTGCTTAGTTTTTCCTTCCTTATTTGACTGCATAAACCAGGGTCATGTGTGCTCAGTGGTTGGCTTTATCCTGTCGTCTATTGCTATACCACATAAGGAAAGTGACTCTGTTGGAAGTCAAGAACCCTCCCAATGGGCCAAGGGTTCTAACCAGACCAATTGTTTCTTCCTTTCTTCTGCATGATACTTTCCACTGCCTTTGTTTTATTAGATGGATTCTCTCATGACGATTACCTTGGGTGCTTGCAAAGTCAACTTCTGGTCACCTAGTGATGGGTAATAACAGAAGACCAAAGTTCTACTCTTTGCCAAATGATTATCAATGGGAAAGAAGACTAACATTATTTGGGTACAAACTATATGCTAGACAGTGTGTGAGATGCTTTTACTTCATTTACTTCTTTGGATAATCCAGAAGTGCTACTATCTGTATTTCAGTGTGAAGAAACTAAACTCAGGCACAGAAAGACTTAGTCAGTTACCTGTGGCCATTGACGTTAGTAAGAAGTGAGGATTCATTTATTCATCAGATAACACACACTCATATACACACATGCACGTGCATACACACCATACTAAATTCCTTGCCAAGCATAAATTTTATTTTTTCTTTACATAATATCTTATCCTTATCCTGGGAAAAGATATACTGTCTCCCAAAATCCCTTGGGACGATTCTGATGGTTACTATCAAATTTTAGCACAAAGGAGGACAATATAGAGAGCTATTTCTTCTGCCCAGTCAGCACAAAGCTTTGTCCAATTCCCAATAAAAGAGAATGCTCTATGGTTACTTCCAATTGATCTAATTAAATTATGTCAGATCTTCTACCGGCTTCCTCACCCTTTTCTAAATACTTCTTATCTCATGTCTGGGTTCTGGATTCCTTCCTTGATCATTCCTTCTCCTTCTAAAGAGTCTTTCACAGCGGGAAGTTTCATTAGACACAGGCTTACATTGGACAAGGGCTGACTGGCCTCCCTGGGTCTGCTCCCACCTGTTGGTTCCACTGACTCACTATGAGAAGTGAGCAGACTCCTTTCTTCCACTCTTGGAAGGCCCCAGCCTCTGTAAGGCCCCTGGGTTTGGGTTGTACCTTTCCCACCTGCTTTCTTGTCAGGATTCCCTTTTTCCTCACAGCCTATTGGCCACCTGTCCACGATGACAAAAGGCAGAAGCAACGAGACAGAGAGCTTTGTACATCCTGTGAGCATGATGGAGACAGCTCTCCAGGAGATGACTTCAGTGAATCAGCCCAGCTTTATTCCAGAGTATAGGGAATGTATGGGATTGGGAACAGTAGCTGGGGAATCACCTAATTTGCATTATGAACAGCACACTCTTATCATAATGCTCCCAGTACAAGTCTTAGTCATCACATATGGAAGCAGGGTCCTATCATAAGGTTCCTAGCACAGTGTCCTAGCACAATGTCATCATATGGGCAGTAGGGTGAAAGCTTCTGTAGGGAACTGTGTCAAGGGCCGCACTAGAGATAAGTCAGGTATCCGGGCCTAGTGACAGTCTCCAAATAAGGTCAGGTAAAGAAGAGGGCACCTTCCACTGGGGAGGGTCATGGTGTTGCTGCGCTCTGAGAGAGCTGCCAGGCCATGGTAGACTGCAACCTCTAACCAGCAGGGTCTCCCAGCACATTCTGGACCTTTCCCCTGCTCCTGTTATTGTAGTTCCCATTTCACAGAGTGGGCCAGTACAGGTTTTATAATCCACAAACATCTTTCCATGCTCTGAAGTCATTAATGAGTCCTACTTGAGTAGGCACAATAGTCTTCCCTTTCTCCCTTGTATGTTCTACTTGAATTACAACCAACTGCACAGGCACTAATCTTCCTGAACCCCTTATGCCATACACCCAACATACATAATTACTATAGCGAATCTATGGAAAGAAGACTGGATTGGTAACATAGAAACTTGTCCTTTGTTCTGGCTCTGTCACTAGCCATCCAAGTCATTTGAGGAAAGTTATTTACTTTCAAATTCTACCTGCCTCCTCCTCCTCCTCCTCCTCCTCCTCCTCCTCCTCAAAAATGACATTTGAGTGATGCTTACATGAAAGGCTCTGGGATATTCCAAAGCTGCAGTTATGTTTTAGTGATTAAATATTTGGAGAGACACAGAGTTGCAGAGAAAGATTCATCCCAAACGTAGGTTGCTTAACATGCAAGTGCTCTGCGAACATGAGTGTAAACATGAGCGGGGAAGTAAGAGAAGGAACAAACAGGGAACTGAGCCGGCTCATCGAGGTTTCCTAAAGCTTGAAAAAAGAAGTGAGCCAAAGTCACTTGCTTCTCTTTAAGTCAGTCCTTCTGATTCATTAGTCAGTGACCTAATGAACTTTAGTTAAAGGTTCGTTATGTTTCTCCACCACTGCCCCTCGCTGGATTCAGATACAACAGCATTGTCCCCTGTTGCTACGATCCAAAGTCAGTGATCCAGAGGAGTCAGAGTGAGGTTTCTAGGTCCCCCAGTGTTCGCTTGGCTTGGAGAATCAAATCCAATCAACGTCTGTCTTCCCTTCCTTTTTGAGTATTGTCAAAGAGTAGACTCTATTTGTGTTGCTGATACATATGCAAAAATATAATTGTGGGACAGGGAGATGGTGCCATAGGTAAAGGGTCTTGCTGCCAAGCCTGATGACCTGAGTTTGATCACTGAGATCCACAGGGTGGAAGCTGAGAATTGACTCCTGCCTGTTCTCCTGTGACTGTGACATGTGCTCTGTGGCACGCAGACACACAGACAAGAAGTAAATAAGTTAGTGTAATAAACATTTTACAAAATACCAGCTAAATCTATGCTGAGACTGTAGAGATTGAGCATCCTCTCTGCTCTCAAAGGGAGCCTCAGCAGCGGCCAACTGTGAGCCTGGACAAGAAGGGATTAAGTGATGGATAGACGGACTTCCTCCCTTTGAGATTTTTTTTGTGGCGCTCTGAAAACCATAGTAGAGGGCGGTTCAAGCCCAGCTGGCAAGCCTGCTTCCTTTCAGAGAGTGCCTGCCTCTCCAACCATCTTACACAGATTGGCTCTCCGCTTTGCCTCCATCAGCCACAGTCACAGGCAGGTCTTCTTAGGCGTGTGGGCTTTTCACACCCTCTGGTTTGATAGACTTAGCCTTTAAAAATGCAACAGAATTTGTTCATGGAGTAAGTGTTTTCATTTCTATAAAAATTAAGACATATGGCATATGTTATTTTATAATTTTCCTTTAGTGCTGTATTGTGAATATCTCTTCAAGACCACAAACATCAAGCTTATCATCAATACCCTTGACTGCCTTTCCCTCCATCTTATCACTTTGTTAATGGATTTGACCAAGTGTGAACTCTGCCTTTGGCTCTTTTGTTCTCTTCTATCCTGTTACTAATATACAGTCTGGTTCTCAGTCCTCACGAATGACCAGATAGGCACTGGGGAGGGATGGCTTCAGGGATAGAGGAAATATGTACGGTTTTATTCCCACAAGAGCATGGATCCTCAGTTCTTTCCAGGGATAGAGGAAAAAGGTTGTATGTTCATCAAGAACTATTCTTTAGTCATCTGGAGTGACTGAAGCTGGAGAATCTGGCTTTCCATGTGTCCTTATTTATTAAATATTATTTAGATTTTTCCCATTTTGACCTAGGGTGGCAAATGGTAAGGGTTTTTTTCTCCTTTTTTTAATTAAATTTTTTAAATTTTGATCATGTTTTTTTCCTCCACCAAGTCTTCTCAGATCCTCCTACTCACCTAACTTCATGTTCTCTCTTTAAAAACAAACTAAACTCAAACCAAAGAACAACAATCCCCTCTCACATACACAAAACCCATAAAACAGAAATCAAAACAAATAAGCAAAAGACCAATAAGACAAGAAGTGCCTAAACAAAGTAAAATGAGACAAAAAGTCTACAAAACCACCATCGAGCTTCTTTTGTGTTGTCCCCCTTTTCCTCGGCATAGGGCATGCTCTGAAGTGTGGTTAATATACCCAGCAAGACTCCATCGGAGAAACTGACCTTTTCCTTTGCCAGCAGGTATCATTTGCAGATAGCCTCCTGGTTAGGGGTAGGAGTCCAAGTCCACTTTGCCCTCTCAGTCCTGGGACTGGAAGGGGTCTTTTCTAAGTGCACTCTTGGGATTTGGTTAATTTCATGTTTGCCTCATCTGTTCATCTCCCCTGCCCCTAGACCTTCTGTGTCATCGTGGCATGACTGGTTCCCCAATGTCTGCTTTTCCAACTGCTACCTGTGTTTCAGGACCAACATGAGGAGGCTGTGCTTTGATAAGCTCCAGCTCTCAGGCTCTCCTCTGGAACATCTGCAGCGCTGGCTGTTAGTGTTGCTATTGCTTTATGTTCCCCCCAGCGCCATCTCTCCTTCACACTTCCAATATTGTATATATCTTTCAGGCTTTTTATTTTAAAGTTATGGCCAGTGGTAGCCATTTTATAGATTCTTAAATGTGGACCCCTTCTATCTAACACTTGGAAGAGTGGCACTCTGCCCTTGAAAGACATTTTATTTGAGGTGGATATAATACTGCTAAAATACATGCCATCCCTAGGGACTCACACTGTGCTGTGAAGCTTTTTCCTATACATATCTAGCTTCTACCCTCAATTCCCAGGCCAGCACTCCAAGTTTTGAGTAACACAACTTTCAGAGTAATGTAGATGCAGAGGCTAGGTAATTTACATATAATCTCTCCTTTTGGGACTTCCTGTTAGGAGGGTGAATGCCTTACATGGAACCAATGGCTTTCAACCCAGATATGCTTGCTAAAACAGTGAGCTCTTTTGTTATACACCTGTTAGTGTTTTTCCATGCATATCGCCTCATATTGATGCAGCATCCAGTGGGAAAGGTAGGGAGGCTATTTTCATGCCCATTTGACAGAGAGGATATTGTAGACTTTACAGCTGCTTGAGATCACAGAGATGGTGGTCAAGCTGGAACCAAGTGTCGTGTCTTATGTCTGTTTCTCTCTTTTGGTAAGATGCCCAATGAGGTTCTAATGATGAGCTGTTTGTCTACACCATGTGCCTCTAAAATATGGTCATATTTCTAATCTGGTACAGTTCTCACAAGAGCCCTGGAAGAAAGTAGGCCAGGGTTTTTAGAGTCACTATCTCCAATATAGAGGGTTAAAAAACACGGAGATGTAAGGGTCAGTTCTAGTTACATATGAATCAGTGGATGGAGTGACACTGAGCTAGTTACATAGACCTTCCAGGCAGGACTATGGCACCTCTTTGCCTCCATATTATGTACCATGGACATTAGTCTCTTGGTCGTTAATAATTTTAACCAGAAAACATGAATGTTGGCAACTTCAGGGTGGTCTTAAAGGAAAACTCTGCCAGCTGAACTCACTGTCTGGCAGTAGGTGACAGGCAGGTGTGCAAATGGTGTGGTCCATGAAAGGAATGGGGGTGGGGTGCGATGGGCACAGAGCCAAGGTGAGAACCAGGCCTCTGAGTTCCCATGCCTTTTCCTCCCAAAAGCCACGAACAGGAGAAGTCAACATCTTGCCCAAAAAGAAAAGATGAAGTAAATGTCAGACCAGGGGTTGACTGAGACAAATACAAGAGTCAGTCTCACATTTATCCAGTGAAGGAGGTGGCTGTCTACTTTCTTATTACTTCTACTTTCAGCAAGTGTGCTGCCGTGACTTGGCCACTATTAATTTCAAAAAATGACCCACTGCCTCAGCTCAGCCAATGCAAATATCTCACCAGCTCCTTCTTGAAGAAAAAGAGGAATATATTTGGCATCTTAAGAAGTAAACAGAGACAGTTGTGATGTGGTCATTCCTGAGGGAAGTGTAACAGATGCCTGGATTTCCTGCTGCTGTGATGGGTGGTCCTAAATTTTCAAAAAAGGTACTTTCTCATACATACATGAAAAACAATGTCGTTTCCTTGGGGTAGAACCGGGACCTGGCACAGTGTCCTTCCTTGTTAGAAAACGCCCAGTTTTGTTCAAGGGCTCTTATGTTATTGAATATAATAATATAATATAATATATATTTATTTATATATTTCTCTCATTCTGATCTGCTCTGCGTTTTCAGAGCTAAAAGTGGATTGTGTTCCACATGGAAGTCAAATTTGAAGCCAACAAATTTGTACTATGTGACCAGTTAATGTGGAGCATAGAGAGGGACACAGGTGAGAGAAGAGTCTGCTGTCTTCAGGGCGTCATGACCACGCTTGCAAAATTACCTGACAGCTTGGGACTAAGAATAGCAATGTGTGGTGTCCGTGATGGAGAGAAATTTCTGACTGACTATGGTAGCCTAGGAAAGGGTGTGTGATTTTCATGGAAGGACCAAGAGTATGTGTGAGGAGCTTGAGTTGGAGTTTGAGTGCTGTTTTTCTTGGGTAAAAGAGGAATTTCTGGGGAGGCATTGCCCAGGGCAAGAAGACAGGTACAGGAGGAATAGCAGAAGAGGTGGCTTTAGTCATTTTCCTGCATACTAGTCACAAAACCACACAGAAGAAGGTGGGCGGCTCAGGCCAGTTTGCTTCCACTTCCAGAGGCCCAAAGGGCATAGAGGTGGTGGCAGGTGAGAAGTGACATAGTGACCTTTCCTTCTCCCTTCCTTCCTTCCTTCCTTCCTTCCTTCCTTCCTTCCTTCCTTCCTTCCTTCCTTCCTTCCTTCCTTCCTTCCTTCCTTCCTTCCTTCCTTCCTTCCTTCCTTCCTCCTTCCCTCCTTCCCTCCTTCCTTCTTTTCTCCCTCCCTCCCTCCCTTCCTCCCTTTCCTCCTTCCCTCCTTCTTTCCATTCTTTGCTTTGTCTCAAAATAAATCTTCATTTTGAAAAAATTTTTTTTTCAAGACAGGGTTTCTCTGTGTAGTTTTGGTGCCTGTCCTGGAACTTGCTTTGTAGACCAGGCTGGCCTCGAACTCACAGAGATCTGCCTGGCTCTGCCTCCCTCCCGAGTGCTGTGATTAAAGGCGTGGGCCACCACCGCCCGGCTTCATTTTGAAATTTATAAAAAGAAATTCAGTACCCCATAGGCTGGTGTTAAACATCTGCAGTGCAATTTTGTATTCTCAGTAGAAACTATGGCATTATTTATCCCCAAACCTCTAGAGAGAGGTGGGTGAGGAGGGGTTCCTGATGGCTTTTGAGGTGCACATTTTGAAATCCTAGCTATATCATTGTTCAAGATGGATCTGGCTAATGTTAAAGAATTCCATGACGTTTATAGAGGAGTAGTATTCGAGTAGAATGGTATGGCGATATAAATGTATTCTTGTTCTTGCTTAATAGCAAAAATTCCGCAGAATAAACTTACAGAGACAATTTTAAAATTCAGTGGACCTGTTGATCCCAAATCACTCTGCATTTATGATCTGAAACCTTCAATGTGGTCTTCAGGATCCCATCTACTAAGATCTAGAATGTCGTTCACTGTATGGATTTACCAGAGGGTGAGGAGAAGCTCAGTATTTCTTTAATATCTTGAATAACTAATGGTATAAAAGTAACAACAATTAATGAAAAATAAGGAGGGGTCATGAATTTTGAAGAGAGAAGGCAGGGGTATGTGGGAGGGGTGGGGGGGAGGAAAGAGAGGGAGAAATGATGTAATTATATTATAATTTGGAAAAAAAGTAACTTTTTAAAATATTAAAGCACAGGCCAGGGCATTTAAACAAGTGTAATTCACTCACACAAAGGACATGTTGTCCCTTCATTGTCCATTGTTTTCACCTGCCTGACACAAAAAGGGCATTTCTGAGGCAAGAAATATACAGGTTTTCAGCCAAATGAAATTTACTTCCCCCTTTAATACACAACGTTTGTCTACTTTCCTATAAGTAAGACTAGAGGAGATGGGACCTAGTGTTGCTTGGATGAGCTGTAGAAGGTTAAAGCAGTGTTTGTAAACTAGAAAACATAACTCAGTAGTGTCCTCGAGGCTTGGCAGAGGGACCAAACTCCAGGAGATGACATGGCACAAGATACTTGCAGTGTTTTTCGTAGTGTATATCATGTGTCTTTAGGGGAGATAGAATCTCAATTGCACAGTCATCTTCTCTCTCGGGATAGATACTTGACAGCATCAGAGCCCCCAGCCTCTGTTTTTGAGGTATCTTATCTTGTATCTAGTTATTAAAAGGAACTGGATACATGTTAAGACACTCTGAGATAAGATTTGGCTTTGCCATTGGCTATGGAATATGCTTGGGTATCATGAGTACTCAGAGCTGTTGGTTTATTAGGAAACTCAGGGGAAATTGCTTAATGCCTCTGGGCCTCAGTTTCTCATCCCTAAAACAGAACTAGTCCCTAGCACTCTCAATTGACAGGAATTCTACAAAATAAAATTAGGCAGTGGTTTTTGAGCACTATCAAAATACAAGTGGTTGCTATGGTGAACTGGGTTGAAATAGACCCGTGACTAGGACCTAGTAAACTTTGGGTCTTGTCCAACTTAGCTCAGAAGCAATAAATCTCAGGAAGACTCTTACCTTCCCAGAACCTCAGTTACCTCATTTGTAAACACAACAGTGGAATCTGTTTATTTCAGGGGAGCATTTGAAAGTCAACAGAGATGATTATAAATTGCTCCTCTCTGAAGAGCCATGAAAATGTAAGTTATGGGTGTCCAATGTTTTGTGCCTGTGCTCAGTTGTGAGTTTGGAAAGCTAATCTCTGGAGAGCTGAAGGCTTCGCAGGCGACCCCTGATCCTGACCCCACCCCCTTCCTTCCTGCTTCTAATCATCCACACCATATGTTTCCCATTAGCTT
This sequence comes from Peromyscus maniculatus bairdii, assembly GCF_049852395.1. Classification (NCBI taxonomy): domain Eukaryota; kingdom Metazoa; phylum Chordata; class Mammalia; order Rodentia; family Cricetidae; genus Peromyscus; species Peromyscus maniculatus. Next base: position 69,720,646 of record NC_134870.1, read on the forward strand.
CTCCTAAACATTGCTCTTTCTCCCAGGTTCCCTGCAGTCTCTGTTCACAGTCCCTTGGATGCAAAGTCTCTCATACAACCCCAGAATGTTAGAGCTGGATATGATCTCTTAGTTTACAAAACCAACTCCCTTCTATATCGGAACATGGAGGCCCATCAAGGTCAATTTGGTAGTAAAGTAAGAATCAGAACCTTGTTCAAGTTCAGAGTTTTTTTTTTTTAAACATGCTCTACATTAAGCTCTATAAACATTGTACTTTCCAATCCCATTTTATAATAGGAAATCCCACCTTCCTTGGCTTCGGATAGGATTCATAATTGGTATTGTTAAGTGAATGTTTGTCTTCGCTCTTTATATACATCTCAGTGATCTCTTAGTAGGCTGCCCTTAGGAGTGATTAGCATGTCTTAGCTGAAGAAAAAGTTTTGCTTTCAGCTCCAGTTAGTTTTCTCTTGTAGAAAACCAAAACAGAGATGACTAGGGAATAGGGAAATGCCCCACGGACTCAGTAAATCTTTGGTGGAATTATACAGCCTGGAAACCTGAGCAAAAAGACAGAGCTCTTGAACACCAGCACCGGTGACGAGGTAAAGCCGTGTCAATCACTGGAACTTCTACCGCTTTATTCTCTCACGTGTGGATTTTTGTTTCTGTCTAGGACATTTGATATGCTGGATGTCATATTTGTGATATATAGACCAAAATACATTTTAAAAAAGACTTTTTGAGTTTTTTTCCAGCACTGAGATGGTCTTTGTATGTGTGTCCCAATTGCTTACATCCCTTTGCTGCGTGCCAGTCCCTTCACTAATGACATGCAGTAACTTAGACATTCATGAAGGAATCTTCCAACTAGAATGTTCCTCTCCTGTCATTAAAAATGAGAGCATTTTAAAACATGAGTGTTCACCCTGCCCCACCTCAGAGGCCCTCCACATAGACACCCCTGAGTGTAGGGCTATCACAGGGCAGGGGGGCATAAACCAACTGTCAAGCTGTTACAGGTTATCCCGTCTTTCAGCTCCTGTTTCCTGACAACCCACATAACCACCTTTAGGAAGGACATGATAATCCATTGTCTGGACTGTAAAACTGCTCATAAAACATTATGGGATTGTGAGATGTCTGGGCTCCTATAAGGATGCTGCTGGAATCCAACTTAAGCCCAAGTAGAAAGTAGATGATGAGTTACTTGAAACTGTCATTTTTTTTTTTTATCAAATGGAGCAGAGAGAGTGAAGATAAATGGAATCCCCATCAATTACAATTTTTCCAAATGTGAAAGTAATAATGATAATTAAACAACATGTGACACCATAGTGTGAGTCCTTGTGGAGGACTTCCCATCCTTAATGAAGATAATGGGATGGGTATAGAAGTTAGAAGAGGGAGGAAAGAAAATGAAGAAACGGGAGAACAGGGAGCCAGGATGAGTCTAAAAGTGATGGCAAAATAAAAATCGGGCTGAAATGAAGCACATGGTTCTCTCAGGTCTAATTGTCTCTTATCTGAATGGAGATCCAGTGAAGAGAGAAAGAACTGGGACCGTGAAAGAGAACAAGGATCCTACAGTTTTTACCTAACACTCTGTGTGTTTATGACCTTGCCTTTCTTTCTTTTACCTTCCCCTTTTTGTGGGGAAAGGGAAGAATTCATAAATCTAGTATTGTTTTATATGTGAAATCCTGATATTTACCGAGTCTACCTTGTCAGGACCCTCCCATATCTTATATATAACCCATCTTAAACCACTAAAACTACCCCTGTACACTTGCCCTGCCTCCAGCTTCCCCCCACTGGAGTATCCAGTGTTCTGTGGCTAAGTTGATTGTCCCCAAGCACTCCACCATTCATGGTCCTTCCCTGGTTGGGAACCTGCCATGGCACCCTGTTCCTAGTACGAACTCAAACTGCTCAGCTTCCTGGCCTGCTTTTCCTGATAGACCACATTTTCAACCTTTCTTGTCCATGTTTTCCTTGCCAGTTCACAAATCTTTTTGTTTCCTCTTGTATAATATTAGTGGGACCAGCCTTAATATTATACATCCCAGGGACTCAGGAGAGAGAACTACTAACGGCGAGGACTATTATCAGGAAATATAATCTCAGCACACCAAGTTCTATAGTCCACTTGCTTTAATTCCTCTGGCATAACATCCTTTATACACAGCTTCAGTTCTGTTCTCATGTCTAGCTCCTTTCTTGCCTGATTTCTCTCTATATTTATCTACTACTGTCCCCTCTAGATTCTATCTTAATTCCTTCATCTAGTTCTGTCCCTTCTAGGTTCTCATCTATCTAGTTCTTTCCCCTATCAGCTCCTCTCACATCTCCTCTCTCATCTGGCTCTTCCTCATCTTGTTCTTCCCCATCTGGCTCTTCCTCATCTTCCATCTCGTTCCTCTAGTCCTCTCTTTTAGCCCTCCATTCTAGTTCTTCCCCATCTCATTTTGTTCCTCTCAAGTTCTTACCCATCTAGTTCTTCCATTCTCTTTTCTCTTCCCCCCTGCCTCCTGGAAGTCTCGGTATATAAAGGGAGGGTCCGAGCTAACTTGTGTAAAGCTATTACTTAACGTCCACCTCTCCTAGGCGGTGTCTCCTTGTGGAATTTACCGTAAATCAGGAGACTTGCATGTGGGCTGTTATCATTGTTAGTCCACCTGGGACTAACAATGGGCGCCCACCTGGGTGATGTTTCCTGTAGTCTTTGAAAGTGGCCAAGGGAGATATCTGATTCCAGAGAAAGCCTTTCCCTGAGGCTGTTCTCCAAATACCTGGAATGTGTATGTCCAGAGAGTGATCAGTCTACACTGTTAGTCCTTCTTAGGGAAAAGTCAATTGGGAAAGCTATGAAGGCACACATGATTTTCATAACAGAATACAGCTGATAATAACAAGCCAAGTAACACCAAAAACTCCTTGGGATTTGGCTTCCTCTGGAGGAATTCCCTGATCCCTCCAGGTAGTGACTTTGCCATAACCAGCTCAGTTCTTATGATATATTCCTGCGGCCCGCAGCAGTTTCCGTATTCATTCTCACTTTTGTGGTGTATTAGCCTGTCCTAGTAGCCATTTTATACCTCAGGCAAAGCCAAAGTCAATATGCATTCTTCTAATACATTGAACTTGCCTATGAGAGTGGTGCTGACCTATCTGCTGGATCCCTGAGCACTGTAATTGTCAATGGGTTAGAAGGTGATTCACATTACCACCCTGAAGCTGGGAGCAAACATAGCTAACTCTTACACTTTTTCACCAGTTTTTGAGGTCTTTATCAAGCTTCTCCTACTTTTTCTTCCCTTCCTTCCCTCCCTTCATCCCTTCATCCCTCCCTCCCTCCTTCCCTCCCTCCTTCCTTCCTCTCTTTTTTGGTGAAGACATTGTGGCTTCGTTCATAGTCTGTGATTGTCGGATCAATTGCATGTCCAGTGCAGATATTTGAAAGTTTTTCTTTGGAGAGGAATTCAAACTTCAGTCATTTTAACACACATCTTAAAGAAAATGAAAATTAAGGAAAAATATTGACCATCACCTTCCATTCTCGTATTTTCTTTTAACAAATAATGGCCACCCATTTCAAAGTGTTATGAAGAATATTTGGGGCCAGGCTACTACTCTCTGGGAAGCACACTTGTGTTTTTAGAGAATCAATTGTTGTTTGTTCCCAAACATTTTTGTGCTGGTTATAGTTATAATTTATGTAACCTATTTAAATATTATGCAAAGCTGTAAGATACCAATCCAAAGAGGGTTACTGCTTCTATAAAATTAAGGTTGATTACTCTGGAAATGTCAGTAAATGAAAAACTGATAAAACAAAAAAGAACTGCTGTTGAACTGAGTGTGTGTGACAGCTCCAAAAGCTTAACTAGGAACTAGAGAAATCTTGATGCGTTCCATATCTAGATGGTTCAGAAAGTACATTTTTAGATTTTTGACTTACTGTAGAGAATGATGTCTTCTGGAAATGGTTGAGGGAAACAATGATTTAAAAGAGCCATATTTTTAAAATGATACTGATCCTACATCAAAAGATTGACATATAAATATGCACTTATAAATTTACATTAAAGAGTTTGCTGCCACCGGGCGGTGGTGGCACACGCCTTTAATACCAGCACTCGGGAGGCAGAGCCAGGAGAATCTCTGTGAGTTTGAGGCTAGCCTCGTCTACAGAGCAAGATTCAGGACAGGAACCAAAATTACACAGAGAAACCCTTTCTCAAACAACAACAACAAAAGAAGAGTTTGCCATTTTATGAATGTTTAAAATAATTTGACCACCATTGCTTATCATGAGCCATCATTCTAGATTCTACAAAATTAAAGCAATTCTTCACTGAGTACCACCATATAGATAAAAACATTTCTAGTTTTTGAGCAGAAACAGAGAGAGACAGCACACATAAGGTGAAAGACATGGCAGTTCTATGGCATCCACACCCTGAGAAAATCTCCTCCATGGGTCCTTAGGTCCCCACCTTGCATAAGTTCTTTCCTTACTGAATAGTGAATCAATGGGGTATATTAAGTGATGGTGAGCAATTTTCAAGGCTGGTTCATAAAGGTTTCCTGTTTCCTACCATCAATAATTTAGAGAGGAGGAAGACAGCCTTTGTGCTATGAGGACATTCAATAGCCATGTTGAAAGACTCACTACTGAGTAGTTAATCCTTATCAACAACCAATGCCCCACCTCTTTCTTACCAGCCACATAGGTGAGTCTCCTTGAGAGTGTATCTACTAGCTCCAGTCAAATCTCCAGGTAACAATAGCACTAACAAAAGTCTAGCCATGATCCCATGAGAGATACAAGCCAGAATAGCTTAGTCAAGCTGCTCTTAAATTTACGATCCACAGACACCATAAGACATATTAAATTATCATCGTTACTTTAATCCATTATGCTTTGAACCACTTTATTATACAGATTTGGATAACCAAAAATAGAACCTGGAGTGATAGCACTGAATATTCAGAAGAAGAATGCTCACTCTATGAGAATTACAAATGATATGTCGTTTTTTTGTCCTTCTGGATCTTACAAATGAAAAAGACAAAAGACGGGAAATATTATGTAAGCAGTTTCTAAAATCATAACACAAAACGAATTTGCCCAATAGTTTGGTAGTCCAGAATAACAAGCATGACTTTCTATAGTGCCCGTCTCAGGAAGACACGTGCCATATAGGTTTCCTTATATAGAGTTCTTAGATTTTCTTTAGATACATAAAAGCATATATGTATACATGAAATGAAAGGAGAAATGAAATCTCCTAGAGGCGCAAAGTGGAATAACAGGAGGGGGACCGGTGAGAAAGAGGCTAGAGGGCTATGGGAGGGAATGTATTACTATACAATATATAATTGTCCTTATCTAGCATAGTACCATGTACAAGGAATATATACAGTGGTATTTGAAAAAAGAACAATGTTTTAAAATATAAAATACATGCACGTGTGAAATTGTTTTTAGAAAATATAAATAAAAGGAGAGGTACAAAAAGAAAAAAGAAAAGAAAGTATTTTAAAAAAAGTAAAGAACAGCAAATGTGCACCCCAAAGAGGTGACTTACCCTTCTAGTCACACTGATTTGTTGTAGAATATTATTATAAGGTGTGTTACTTTTGTTTATGTTATTTATATCTGTTTAACTCTGTGAAGCTATTATGTTACTGTGCCTGTCTAAAACACCTGATGGTCTTATAAAGCTGAACGGCCAATAGTGAGGCAGGAGAGAGAAATAGGTAGGTTTGACATGCAGAGAGAATATATAGAAGGACATCTGGGAGAAAAAAAAAGAAGGAGCCAGAGAAGGAGGAGGACATCAGGGGTCAGCCAACCAGCTAAACAGCAAGCCATAGAGTAAGAAACAAAGAAAGGTATACTGGAAAAAAAAAAGGAAAGGCCCAGAGGAGTAATTTTATAGGTGGAATAATTTTAAGCTAAGCAAAGCTTGCTAGAAATAAGCCAAGGTAAGGCCAGACATTTATAAGTAAGAATAAGTCTCTGTGTGTGCTTTATTTGGGAGCTGGGTGGCAGATTCCCCCCCCCCCCACCACCTCAAAAAGAGCAAAAAAAATTACCAACAACACTTTATTTTTGTTTTGTTTTGTTGAGATGGGGTCTTACTTTGTATCCCATGCTAGCCTCAAACACCGGGTCTTCCTGCCTTAGCTACCTGTGTGCTGGTTTGATAGGCATTTGCGACCATATCCAGCATGTGCTAAGGTCCACTTAAACATGTCACACCTCCCTAACAGAATTAGAGGGTGCTTTGAAGTGTCCCGAGGGACCCCATGTCAAAGTGAGTCCTGTTTTTTTTTTTTTTTTTTGACACAACTCCATGAAGATATCCCAGCACAGACCAGCTTGCATATTTCCTCTTTCTTCCAAGGTAGTGAGTGGCCAGAAGATGAGCATTGGATTTCCTTAACTGCCATTCCCCTTAGAATTGAGCAGTGTTCTTGGCATGTTCAAGAGGTATAGCATATAGCTGAATGAATGTGGAGTACATGAATGTGTTTCTGCTCCTGCTCAGTTTTCTTGCTTTTCTACAACACAAGCTTCCTGCTTGCCCTCTGCATACATTTATTTCAGATGGAGAACAACAGCATAAAAAAAATAAAGCTAAGAGCAGGATTGTGACACAAGATGAATGGCACGGTGTTCCTGGATAGCTGCATCTAGCTTGAACCTTCCCACATCATTATATTTTCATCTCTGAATCTAATGATTTAGCCTTGCTTGAGTGGACTGACTCCAGGTCTTTCTCATAAAAGAGAATCTTAGAAGTAGGTGGTGACCTAGAAGATCGGACCTGATGAGAGTGTTTAAAAAATGTCCTTTTCTCCTTTAACCAGTCCTTTGAAAAAGTGCTTCTTACTAATGGCTAATATTCTCCCACCAGAGATCCAATGTTTACTTATTTTATCCAATGTAACTGTATTTGAATAGGTAACACTGAAAGCAGGATGATTATTATCAATAATAATGATGATGGAAGGCATGTAAGAAATGGGTGGTCATTGAGATGGTCAAACAACATTTTGGTTACTTGGTCGAAGTTTGGCACCATCCTTGGTAATGTTTTATGGTACATTATTTTAGGACCAGAAAATAATCAACTAATGAATATAATCCTGAAGTATTTTTATCCTGCTCCCCCTCAGTTCTAACATAATTGCCTGTGATGGAGAGGCAGCTGTATTCATGTGATACAATCATTTTCTTTCTAGGGTCCATCCTGTGGGTTTGTGAATGTGCCCAGAAGTGGCACACACACTTGTATGCACTCACATGCTGTGCAAGCAGGCACCAGCCCCTTGCTAATCCTTCAGAACCACTCATTTTTTATTTCTAAAATGATATATCAGACACATTGAAATATCTAGGTGTGTATTAAAACATGGATCTAGGGAAAATAAATTAACCAAGTCCATCCAAGTGATCTAAATGATCAAATGTCCTATAAGGGTAATTTGAGAGGAAAAAACCTGCTGGTTTTAATGGCAGTTTAAAATATCTTTTATTTCCAATAAATAATAGGCTAGTTAAAATGTTCATTTTACTTATATCATGTTAATGAGTTCTATATGCCATTCTCAAATCCTCATCTTTCTCTCATTAAGCCTTCCCGATAACAATGCCAATAAGAATAACAGTAATGATCATATACAACAAAGAGCAAAGATCACTGGAAAGTTTTCTTCCTCCAAAGAGGAATTTTTGAATGGCTGCACTCTGCGCCTTGAATGCATTATGGTTAATTTCAGATTCCGAGGATGATTAACTCTGACTGGTGGAATAAAAGGCCATGACCAATTATTATTCAGAAAAATCCTGCTGTTTAGCCAAAGAGCGTACAGTGCAATCCAGTCCTTGATGTTCCTGTGATAAACGCTCACATGACAAGGTTATTTGGTGTAGAGCAGCCAGAGTGGTTGCTATGGCAACCTATTCACAATGCTCATAAATCTGAGGTGCAGTTATCCTTGCTGTGTATGCAAAAAAAAAAGAAAGAAAGAAAGAAAAAAGAAACCTACAAAGCCAACTCAAGCGGTTTAATTTACAGCATTGCCTGAAAAAAATAAAGAGGTGAATGAATTCTAAGATAATAGACCTCTCCATATTATATTCTTTCACAATACAGGCACTTAGGACTCAAATGCTCTCCTCCAAGCCAAAAAGACTTTTAAGATAATCATTATGGTGGAGAATATAGGTCATCATTAGCACCAGGAGTGACAGAAATAAAAGAGGTGGTTAGAAATCCGAGTTTGCCGGCACCAATTGTTTTCCCTTGGCCCAGTTAGCAATGCAAACAGCTGTTGACAGCACATCAGGACAGGTACATTGGATGGGAACAAATGGCTTTTTCAGTTGCTGCTTTCCAGAAATGATGGGCTGTAAGTCTCAGGGTACAAAGGTCAAACAGACAATGATGAAATATCCCCCACAGACCCGATGTCAGGTGGTTCAGTGTTAAGATCACTCTGATACGGTCTCTTTGCCTCGATTTCAACTCCACTCAAGCCCCATTAGAAACAAGGGCAGCCTATTAAACCAGCAGGCAGCAAGGCTTTCCTCATCCTGGCTCTAGGCTCCCTGACCACCTGGATCTTTGACCCCCTATGGCTTATTTCAGCCATTATCAGTTTTCTAAATAAAAACTGAGGAAGAGTTGAACTCTTTGAAGTGGCATTTCTTTAACACATGGCAATGTGAGAGCCCCTGGCTCTGCTGCTGCTTCCTAGAACAACAGGGAAGTGTAACAGGATGATGCTTTAGTTGAAATGAAGACTTCTCTTTGACTTATGTCATCTAATGGTACAGATGGCTCAATTTGAGATTCTCGGTGGGCAGATTCCTGTCTGATCACATCCCAAAGAGTGTCAAAAAGCAATACGTTTGTTTGTGCAGTGCTGAAAGTGTTCAGTTTTCTAAAATCGGAGAAAGTGACCATGGAGACACACCCCCTACTCCCAGGCTTCACTGTGTTCCAAAGCATACATTTCTTCACTAACTTGCAGAAATAGGGCCTCTTTAAACTTCTTCAGTAGGCCAAGGAGCATCTAATCAAGAGACATTTGAGAGGTACATTCCTGGCTCATTTCAGGGTCAATAACTTTTTTTTTTTAATTGTCCTATTTGCTGTTTTGAGAATACTTGAAAGTCTTGGGATAAACATTTTGTTTGTTTGTTTTGTTTTGTTCTTTGAGACAGAGTTTCTTCATGTAGTTTTGGTGCTTGTCCTGGATCTTGCTCTGTAGACCAGGCTGGCCTCAAACTCACAGAGATCCTCCTGGCTCTGCCTCCAGAGTGCTGGGATTAAAGGTGCACACCACTGCCACCGGGTGGGATTAGCATTTTTGTTTAAGATATTATCTCCTTTAAAAACCACACTTTTATGATTTAAAGAAAACATCACTGTAAATGTGATCAACCTTGGTGCTAAAAGTTAACACATCAGACATTTGGGATGGCAGGAACTCAGGAAGGACCAAAAGCCGGCTGGGACTTTATAAAGATAACCTTAACATGGAGGTGATGAGATCCTTAAATGCACAGACTCTCTACATTTTATATCCTTATTGCCTTGCGCAGTACCTGACACATGGAAAGGCCCACGGTGTCTTTGATAAATTAATGGATAGTAATCAATAGAGAACGTGCACCTCTGTGAAGGCCAGACTAACTCTCTTCTAAAAATGGACTGCCTGTGTGTCTAAATGTTCTGCTACAAGTGCTGCTGGACACAGGAATAGATCAGAGGGACAGGAAAGACGCTGATGAGAAAGGAATTCTTTTCTCTATAATTGTTGGGTATACTCAATAGAAGACTCCTTTACCTTCAAACTGGTCATTACTTTAGAATTCCAAAAATCTTGGAAAATTCTGTGTGCACCATTGCTTTGTTTTAAGCTAAGGCCACATTCCAACTAAACACCTCACAATGGGTTATGGGATTGTCGGACTGCTTACACTACCCCTCAACTTTGTCTTGTGGTAGTGCATGCTAAATGCCAGACCTGAAACCCAAGAGTCATACACTTTTCATTTGACCTGGTCACCCACCACCTGCATAACAATAATTCTGGGTTTTCCATGGCCAGCTCATCCCATTTGAAGCAAATTACAAATATGCATAATACTTTAAAAAAGGACTATTCACACTCTTAGTGGTAATAAAGATATCAATGCCCTTCTGTGTGCCAGGCATAGGCCTCTGTTTTTTGCATGTAGGCCTACACATGATCTTCTTGCTTACCAGGCTCTGTCCAAGAACCCATAGCATTTGCTTCAATCAATGAATTTGGCTTTGTGGTCTGGTTGCTCCTTACAAAACACACAAGTAGTAGGAACTACCATTGTCTTATTTATAGATAAGATAACCATGTCAGGGAATTAAGTTGAGCATGTGGTTTAACCTTATAATTCTGATTGGTCTTCCTTAGGTTTAAGAAAAATGTTTTCTCAAATTCAGGGACTGTTGTCTGACTGAGTTCAGTTGAGGGGACATAAAAGTGGGAGGGAACTGAGGAATGCTGGGTTAGCATTGCTGCCCAACGTGCTAGTTTTCATCCTAGCATGACTTTGATGGAATCATCTTCATCAGCCTTTTTATCACATTGCAACACAGCTGTCCAAGCCACTCTACAACTCAACTAGCTCAGCAAAGAGGCTCTGTTCACAAAAAAGAGAATTCTTAGGGTTGGGGGCAGAGACGGTTCAGTTTCATGTCACTAAACAGGAGAGTCTGCCTAACAAATGGATTAATTAAACTTTTTGGTGCTTGTGGGGCTCTTTCTCTGCAGGTAGTATTAGGTGGCATAGGCTACTGTGTATAAATATTCTTTGTATGCAGAACATCAACTTTATCCCTGGAATGTAATCTGCTTCAGATGGGCTGAGGTTCTATTTCTCTTTATCTCCTCCTTAAGACTGGCAAAATAGTATTTCAGAAAAACAACAATAAAAATCCCTGACAATCTGAGAATATTTTCTGATTTCAGAAAAGAAGACTATCTGTTTTCTCTTGAAAATGAGACCTGGTGTCACTGGTCCCAAAGTCTTGTGTGGATGTGGACAACTAAGCCCTTCAGACAGTTGGCATCAATTCCACTTACATCACCTTCCAATGATCATTTGATTGTGAGAACCCCACAGCGAACATCTTAGAAGGGAAGTAAAAAACTCTGGACTGGAAGCTCCACAGAATTCTTCTACTATACATGGAGTCAGGGATCTGTTATAGTTTGGATGTAAAGCACTCTTCCATAGCTCATGTGTTGAGGTCATGGATCCTAACTCATCAGTGTCAGAAGTTGGACATTTGGAAGGTAGTTAGGCCATAGGAGCTTTAACCTCATCCATGGATTAGCACATTGGTGGTGGAATCTTTAGGAAATAGAGCCTCGCTGGAAGAAGTAGGTCATTGGAAAGTATGCCTTTGGAGGACCTATTTTGTCCCTGATGACCCCTCTGCTCTGTTTCCTGGATGCTAGAAAGGGAGCAACTTTGCTACATCTTGTCATCATGTCCTACCTTCCATTGATCCAAAGAGACCATGAATAACTATGAGCCAATGTACATCTCTCCTCCTTTGAGCTGATTTTTACAGGCAATTTGTTGGTGACGGCAATAGGACTGACACACAGTTTTCACGCCAAGGATGTGGTCACTGAGTCGACTCACCTGGTCCTTGTGATAGTCTCTATATTGAGGCAGAAGCAAGGGCTAAGCTGATAGGGTCAAAGGTCAGATTTAGGTTATAAATGAGAAAACCTGAATTATTCCTGTCTCTTTTCCTTTTAAGTCCAGTTATTGTTAATTTACTCATTATTAGGTCAAGAAACTAACAAGGAAAAACTAGTATCCGGTGAATAAAAATGCCCATGGAATGAACATTGATTTTCTCGGATAAAATAGTGTTCCATAAAAAAAGGTGCAAAATTATTGAATATTAGTACTAGCAAAGTAGTCAGCAGGAAGAGAACTTGTCACTTCTCTGAAGTTCCCAGTTCACTGTTCAATAGCTTATGTTAGGAAAAGTTTAAAGGAGTGGGAGACACGATAGTGATAGATAACATTTGCTCCCTGCCTTCACATGTATGTACTCTCATTGGAAAGGCAGCTGCCAATCAAGTAAGATTGAGGATATATAGAAAAAGGAGGTCTATGCAAAGACATGGACCTTTGTTGGGATTACATATTTTCATGGAGAAGAGACTGTCTCCAGGAAAAGATTCTTGGAGAAGCTGGCCAGTCAGGACAATGATGCAATAGTTAAGTGTGGTCCATGCCCCAGTTCTAGGGTCTCCACAATAAGTATAATAAATCTTCTTCACTGTGATTCTGTCACACCATTTTCTTAAAGTTTATAACACAAAGAAGTTTGCCTTTGAAGACTGACTCCTATATGTCCTAAGAATGAGCTGACTCATTTTCATTTGTTTTAATAAGAACTGAAACACTCATTTAAATTAGCAACTCCTCGTGAGATTAACAGGCTAAAAAGAAAAACGCTGGATAAATTTGCAAATTAAAATGTATCTGTAGTCAGTGTCTAATACTTAACTACACACATCCATATATATCCAACACTCATTATTCACAGTAGTTATGTTTTATGATGTTGCCGCAGATGCTGAATTAGTGAATACTGAGTGATTGCTCCTTGGGGAAATACTGAGTTAGGTCACTACAAGCCTCTGGTCATTACATTTTTTTCAATCATTTAATAATTTACTTGTTTGGTGTGTTTGTATTTGAAGACATCTTTTGTTCTTTTGCATGGTGCCTGTCTTAGTTAGGGTTTCTATTGCTGTGATAAAACACCATGACCAAAAAGCAAGTTGGGGAGGAAAGTGCTTATTTGACTTATACCTCCACATTGTAGTTCATCATTGAAGGAAGTCAGGACAGGAACTCAAACAAGGCAAAAACCTAGAAGCAGGAGCTGATGTAGAGGCTATGAAGGGGAGCTGTTTACTGTCTTGTTCTTCATGGCTTGCTCAGCCTGTTTTCTTATAGAACCCAAGACAGCCAGCCCAGTAATAGCACCACCTACAATGGGTTGGGCCCTCCCTGATCAATCACTTAAATGTTCTACAGCTGGATCTTATGGAGACATTTTCTCAATTGAGGTTTTCTCCTTTCAGATGACTCTAGCTGGTGTCAAGTTGACACAAAACTAGTCAGGACAGTTCCTTTTATTTATGTATTCCTTTAAATTACATTTATTTAAATTATTATTTTTATGTCTGAATCCAGAGTTTATGTGGGTTTTTGTTTAATTGAAAATATATATTTAATACAATGTGTTCTGATTATAGTTTCCCTCCACCAACACCTCCCATATCCTGAAGATGTCTTATTTAATATGTAGTTGCTACATTAACAGTGAACTCATGGCCAGTACTGTTGTGGGTTCAGGACTGAATGAAGCTTGTCTAACATTAATTTCCTCCCTCTGGTAGGCATCCTAGACTTTTTGAGCTTAGGAAACTATTTCAGCACTTCACAGGGAGTCATTTTAAGTAACAAAATCACCAGCAAACAGTACAAAAATGCATAATAGCTGGCACAAAACAGACTACAAGACACTTGTTTGCGGTATAGAAAGCATTGGACTAATTTTGTGTGACCCCCAAGTGGAAGTGCTCTCACCCCAGATGACTCAAAGATTTTACCGCTACACACATGTTCCTAAATGATGATGTAAATCCTGGAATACTGATTTGAGGGATACAAATTTTACTGTCAGTTAATTTAGCAATATGGAATCTGTGAATAATGAGAGATAGATGTGCATATAATGTATCGATATAAATAAATTTATGTGTGAGTATATTTCTCAGGCCAGCTCTTAGCTATACTCAGTGCCCAATAACTACTTTTTGCATGAATAAGATGTTATTTAATATGGCTTAAAGTTTATGAGGGTTTCTTAAAGTTTAATAACTTCTCTAGAATATGCTGGAAGAACCAAGTGCAAGCAGTTTTTTTACCTAATCTTTTTGCCTTTTCGTTTAGCTAAGGAGGATTCTCAAGACCCTAAGGGCTTGGGGTGGGTGACAGGAAGTTCCCTTTGAGTCTTTGCAGTTTGAGTCATAAAAGGGTTTCATAATAGTCTGAGTAATGAAGAATGATGAGTACCAAAAAAGCTTTGGGATGTTTTGCAAAAACCGGAACTCCAAAATGAGGACTAATGTAGACAGAAAAACAACTGAATAGCTATAGACAAGATAAGGCTCCAAGAGCCACCTGTCACCCTTCCTGGGTGATGATAATAATGGAAAGAAGAGAGGCTCACACATGGGCCACACCTTTTTGGCTTTCATTTGATGTATATCACTTAGGTCTCAAACAGCTTTTTGAAGCAGGTTAGCATGTGCACATCTTAAGGGGGAGCTAGAGAATTGAATGAATCTGTTGACTTCTAGAATCTCCTGTTGGGCAGGGAAGTGGATGGTGGCACTTGTGAATCCATGTCCATTGCTCTTGTTTGTATCCTCACTGGACTTTATCTACTGGAGTGGGAGCTTTAAGTAAAGGGTTTAAGGAGTAGAATGCAAAAGAAACATGAATAACTTAAGTAATTGGGTCACATACCAGAATCCATTGATTAAACTCATAGGCTCAGAACAATGCTTAAATAAAAAACACTTAAGGATAGTTTTTCTCACATTTTTTCTTTTTTATTATTTTATAATTTATAATTGTATATAATGTGTTTTGGTCAAGTCCACCCCTTATTTCTTCACCTTCAATTCCTTCCCCATACACTATTCCCTCCTGATATAATGTATTTTTTTTCAACACCTTGAGTCCACTTAGTACTGCCAATATGTGTATGAATATAGGGCCATTTAACAGATCACAGATAGCCTCTTGGGAGCTGTATCCTTGAAGAAAACTGACTTTCCCTTTCCCATAAACTCATAATTGCCAATAGCTCGTCATCTAGGGCTAGGACTTCACGACTGCCTACTCCTCCTGCACTTGGATTTTGTCTGTCTTGATCTTAAAAAGTGTGGTAGTTTGAATGTAATTGACCCCCATAAGCTCATAGGGAGTGGCACTATTAGGAGGTGTGGCTTTGTTGGAGTAGATGTGGCCTTTTGGAGGAAGTGTGTCACTGTGGCAGTGGGCTTTGAGGTTTCCTAGGCTCAAGATACCAGCCAGTAACACAGGCCTTGCTGTTGCCTTCAGATCAAGATGTAGCCAGCCTGCATGCTGCCTGCATGCTGCCATGATCCCCACCATGATGATAATGGACTGAACCTCTGAACTGCAAGCCACTCCAATTAAATGTGTTTTTTTGTAAGAGTTGTTGTGGTCATGGTGTCTCTTCACAGCAATGAAACCCTAACCAAGACAGGAAGGCCTTGTGGATGTTTTCACAACCATCATGAGTTCATAGGAGCAACTATCCTGTTGTGTCTGGAAAAGACGGTTTTTTTATAGTTGTCTATCATTTCTGGCTCTTTCCACTCCCTTCCATGATGATCCCTGAGCCTTTGTACAGGTGTCCTATTTAGGGATGAACATTCTACTCTCTCTTATTCTCTATGTGTTGATCCACTGTGAGTCTCTGTGTTTACCACCATCTGAAAGAAGCTTCTCTGATGAGGATTAGAGATGCACTAATCTATAACTTTTAAGTCACTAGGATTTGGTTTAATATTATATCCATTTAGTAGAATAATAGCAGCAGAGTCTTTCCTAGGGACTATCACCCATTTAGTCATGGGAGTTTGCCTCTGTTAACAGTGTCAGGCATTAGTTCCATCTTGTAAAGTGGGCTTTAAATCCCGTTGGAAAGTGGTTGGTTACTCCCTTAACATTCGTACCAGTATTGCACCGGGGGTGTATCTTTCCAGGTGGGTTGTTGTTGTAGCTTGCAGGCCTCACAGCTGGGTAAGACTGATAATTACTTGTCATATATGAATGAATTGTCAATAAGAATTCTAGCACTGTGAAACTAGCCAGTTGGCATGAAGCCTCTAGATTGGTTCTAGTGTGATTTCTCCATGTTCCATGGCTCAAGAATGCAGTATCTTCAGCAATAGGGTCTTACCATTAAGTTACAGAGAGCCTTCAAAGAAATGACAATAGCCTGTAATGTTTGGGAAGGTCTCTGGAATCCCCATGACCAACAACTCCATAAAAGGTAACCCTTTCCTGACTCTGGGTTTTTGGTTTGATAGCTCATGATGTCTAGGAGAGGCATCTCACATTATAGGGTAACTCTATTTAAACAATGCATAAGTTATATGACTTTTTTGAGGGTCTTTAGTGTTAACTGTCCCTCCCCATACTCCCTCTTCTACCTTGCCCTTCTATTCCCTCCACCCCACTTAATCTTTCTTGATCTATTATTCCTAATTCTCCCTTTATGCCAACTGGATTTTATTTCCAGGTAAGAGAATCAAGGTCAGAGAGGTAAAGTGACTTATTCAAAGTCACACAGCAGCTAACAGCCTGGCCTTGAACTCATGTCTTGAAATTCTGGGTTTCCTACTAGCCACATGCCATTTCTATTTATTATACTCTTTTGCTTTTTGCCCCCATTTCCAACAGGCTCACAATTTTGAATTTTCATGATAGAGTTTCAAATACATGGTGTGAGAAAATAGTCTCTGTGGTCTACAGATAAGAATTGCAGCCTTCCCTGCTGTATTAATTAATGGCCTCATTAATCCACATTTAACTGTTCAATTAAATGTTTAATGTAACACTTAGAGGTGCCATCAATTACTGTGTGAGAATCAACTCTTGGAAATTGGAGGCTGGAAGCTGCTATGTACATGTGCAAAATTGCTGTTATTCGGACACACCATGTTATCTCATGGTGCTCCATTCAGCAAAGTTGTGTTACAGCTCCAGCTTAACTCAGGGTGGATTAAATCAGTGTGTTGGAGAAGAATGGAATTAAATGCTTTGCTGTAATGACTCGTATCCTCATAAGTACCTCATTAATTGTAGGTGCTACATGACATGAATGTGCATGGGGATGGCAAATATAGTATTTTTGAATGCTTTCCTTTTTTCAAATTACCCTAGAGAGAAAGAAACATGATCTTAGTAGTGGTTGCTGGAAACATATGCCAGCTTGATTTCCTTAGGTATAAGATTAACATGAGAGTAAAACATTGTGCCTGAGCTCAAAGAAAGGCAGTTTCATTTCCACCAAATATGTTTCAACCTGACTTAAGTAATAATTAAATAAGCACTGTGAGGAGGTTCATAATGGCAATTGTTCATTATGTTAGTAAAAGATTACTTTTATGTTGGAGTTTTCCCAAGCAGCCCTTCTTTGGAAAGGCCACCAGATGCATGGCATGTATTGTTTGGGGCTTCATGGGAGAGAGGCAGGGCACATCAGAGATAGGATCATGTCCTGAAAACGAGAAGAATCTCGTGGACTTAAAGGTTGATCAGACGAGTAACCAGGGTTGTTGGCCTAAGTGAGGTCTTCCTTTGTATCCAGTGGTTGAAGTATGGTAGAGACTTGGCCTTTGTGAGCAAAGACTTTGGGATGAGAAAAGAATCATTGGCACTTGTCTCCTGAAGGTTTGCCCTCTTTAGCCTGTCTTAAAACAGATGTAGTGGCACATGCCTTTAATCCTAGCATTTGGGAAGCAGAGGCAGGTTAATTTCTGTGAGTTTGAGTTCAACCTGGTCTACATGGTGAGTTTCAGTTACAGAGAGATGGAGTCTATGACCATCACAGCAGGGAGCACCACAGCAGGCAGGCAGGTAGGCAGGTAGGCAGGCAGGCAGGGTGCTGGAGCAGTAACTGAGAGCTTACATCCTGATTCACAAGCACAAAGCAGAGAGAAAGCTAACTGGAAATGGTATGAGCTTCTGAAACCTCAAAGCCCACCCCAGGGTTATACCTCCTCCCCAAAGGCCACAGCCCCTAATCATTTCAGAGCAGTTTCATCAACTGATGACCATTCAAACATATGAGCCTATGGGCATTCTCATTCAAACCACCACATTCTACACCCTAGCCCCTACAGGTCAATGGCCATGTCATAATGCAAAATGCATCTTGACCAATGTCAAAAATTGCCCTAGTTCCCCACAGTCTCAACATAGTTTTTCAAAGTCCAAAGTCTCTTCTGAGGCTCAAGACAATCTCTTAACTAAAACCCCTATAAAATCAAAAGCAAAAATAAAATTATACACTTTTAACATACAATGACATTGAATATACATTATCATTCAAAAAGGGAGGAAAGGGGATAATGTAGTGGCATTTTCTCTAAAACCCTAACCTTAATCCTAATTCTAACTCGGAATGAAAAAATACTGGATCATAACAAGGCCTAAACCCAACTGGGAAAATTCCAAATCCTGTTGGTTTATGTCCTATGCCAAGGGGCATAGATGGCCCATCTTTCCAGCTCTGCTGACTTCAACACACTTCTCTTCTTGGGCTGCTCCACTCCTTGAGTGCAGCTCTCCTTGGCAGGTACTCCGTGGCTGTGGTATCTCTAACATCTTGGGGTCTACAACATTCCAAGCTTCACTTTTACAGCTTCACACAATGGCCTTTTCAGGTCTTCATTCAGGGATTCCCTTGCCACATGCCTGGCCTTAGCAGTTCTCCTTAACTGTAGAGGAAGATTCCACAACCTCTTTATTCCTCCTGTATCCTTTAGGACTCTAAAGTCAGAACCATGTGGCCAATCTGCCAAATTTGACTGCCTGCTTGGACTGGAACCTGGCCCCCTCTTTGACTTCCATTTGCTTTGATTTGTTGATGAGTTTTAGGGCCAGAAAATCCTTCAGGCCTTTCTTTTCCTTTCACAAATTGCAAGATTAGTTGGGTGGGGTCTCTCGCTGAGGGTACTATTCCCTTTATTCCACTTTGCATCATGCCTCACCTTATCTCTTTCAGCACAAGCCTTGTCTCTAACACTGAATTTCTTGAGGCTCTTTTTAATCTTCAAGTTGTGTATTTATATTTCTTTTTTGCCCCTGTGTTCCTTTTCATTGTATATCTATATAACAGTGGTTACTAAAAGCTAAGTGATAGAGTTAATAGTAAGTTGTCTTGAAATTTCCTCTGCCAGAGAAGTTAGTCTAAAATTCAGGCAGATTCTTGGACAAGGGAAAAAGACAGCCATATTCTTTGCCAAAATATCACAAGAATGATCTCTGTAGCTAGAGTTTTCCTGCCTTGCCCACAGTCAGGACAAATCTCTGTCACCTGCCAGTCCCACAGCTGCTCAGACCCAACCAAGTAAACACCGATACTTATATTGCTTACAAACTGTATGGCCATGGCAGGCTTCTTGCTAACTGTTCTTATATCTTAAATTAATCCATTTCCATAAATCTATACCTTGCCACGTGGCTCGTGGCTTACCGGCATCTTCACATGCGGCTTGTCCTGGTGGTGGCTGGCAGTGACTCCTTCTGCCTTCCTGTTCTTTCTTTTTCTCCTCTCTGTTCGTCCCGCCTATACTTCCTGCCTAGCCACGGGCCAATCAGTGTTTTATTTATTGACCAATCAGAGCAACACATTTGCCATACAGAACATCCCACAGCAGATCTCTCTAACCCAGTTACCAATATTGTTACCCTCTGAATCCTCTTGGGCTGGGCCTCCATGATCCACATTGCTTTCAGCACCACTGTCTTTAAAGCTCCTACTAAGATGGCCCATTAAGCCCTGCTTATAGTTCAACTGCTTTCCTAGTCCAAAGCTTCAAAGTCTTCTAAAAAAAAAAACCAGTATGGTCACAGCAATAGCCCACTCCCTGGTACCAACTTTTGCCTTTGTCACTTTTCTATTGCTGTGATAAGACACAACTTAGAGAAAGAGTTCAATTTAGGACTCAAGTTTCTAAAGGGTTAGAGTCCATGACCATCATGGCAGGCACACAGCAGCAGGCAGGCAGGCATGGTGCTGGAGTAGGAGCTGAGAACTTACAACTTGATCGACAGGCACAAGGCAGAGAGAGCAAGCTAACTGGGAATAGCATGGACTTTTGAAATCTTCAAGTCTATTTCTAGTGACACACTTCATTCAACAAAGTCAGTCTTCCTAATCCTTCCAAAACAATTCCACCAACTGGGGACCAAGTATTCTGAATATTAGAACATATGAGCCTATGAGGGCCATTCTTATTCAAACCAGTACAGAGAACATGCCTGTTTTCTGCAGAAGTCTTGGTTTATTCTTCTCAGTTAGGACAGGACAGAAGAGGAAGAATAGTGTGAGGAGAGAAGGTCAGCATCAAACCAGTTGCAAAGCTAAGGATATCTATCCCAAGAGTCATAAACTATCTAACGAAAGTCACAGTGCCAGGCAATGATAACCTCACTCCAAGATGTTGATTTAGGTGGGTCTAGGAAACTCCCTTAAACAATATAAGATATTGCCATTGCCCTTGGTCACCTCCAAGAACTTGAATGTAAGACTCTTTGCTAAAGATACCACACACTTTGAACATAGAATTTGGAGGAATCAAGCTGGGATTTCCCTGGGAACTTCAGGGAAGTTTCTTCCCTGAAGACTAGCTTTCATAATATTGGATGGTGTTACAGAAGCTGCTAAGAAAGAAAAATAATCAATAATCCTAGCCAGTACTGAAATCTCATTCAAGCTAAAGCCTGTGAACCACAACAATGGCTGGTCTGGGAATATATTCCTAATGGTGTAACAGTGGCACTTGTGTCTTGGCAGTAACCAACAGCTCCCTAATTGGACTTAAAGCCTGCTTAACAGATAGAATTCATGCCTGGTACTGTGAAACTTAGCACACTACCTATAGCTGGAAAGGTCATAGACCTAAAAGAAGAAACTACTAGTACTATTTTCCTGTGTCAATATAGTTTCTAACTATATAGTCATCCTACTTATACCATAGCTTTCACCCCTCACTGATGAAGCTCTTTTTTTGCAGCAGACTGAGACTACTACAGAGATCCACAACTCATAAAAATTTCAGCACTAATGGGTATACCTGTAATACAACCCTTATACCTAAGGCTCCAATGACATGGTGGAAGAGAGAGTGGAAAGATTTTACAAGTCTGAGGACCAGTATGAGACCAGCTGTGCTTGTGTCTCCTAGACATGACAGGAAAACTATACCCATAAAATCTCAACAATATGATTGTATAAGCAAAACCTGCAAAATGACCACACCCATAGACATGCTAATTCAGATAAGTGGAATTTCCCAAGGTCCCATCCATAGATGAAGAGACACAGGCAATCAATGGCTGCTGAGAGAGGGTGAGTCAAGTTTTCTACAGGGGTGAGCCTTCTCATAAGTTATCCAGTCCCAAGTGATCAAGCCTAAATCCATGTACATATGAATGACACTAAATAGACATATATTTGGGGGCACACCAGGTGGAAACTCTAGCCCTAGGTTTCCTTCACTTATGCCAGTGATTACCAGCTAGTTGATCCCTAGACACATGGAAGAGCATCACAGAAACACCTGGGGTCTTACCAGAAGAGACCATGCAACCAGAGATGAGGGACTTATGGTTTAGGAATATATCATCTCAGAATATTCAGGAGGTGTGATCAATTCATGAGTCAGTGTCCCATCACATTGACCTTCAAAGTTCCCATACCAACAAGGGTGAGGCAACAATGGATATACTTCCCCAATGAACGGGCAAGAAAGGTTTAAAAAAAAAATGAGCCACTCAAATTCCCAGAGCTTCCAAGAGCATAAACTTTCTTCTCTTGGTATGTTTTAAACTTTAAGCTTTTGATTCATGGGTTACAAATGCAGCATTACTAATAAATAATATAAAAATTAGTGTATAATACACAATAATTGGGATTTTTAATACTTGTTGGACTTCTAGATAGTCAGAATATTAAATAGATGACTTTTTAGGTATCAAGTTAATGGATACTTGTAACCCTGGGATTAAGGCTAGAAATCAATGAGAGCCATGGAAATGGGTGTAGCAGGAATCTTAAAAGTTCTTATTAATAAAATCAAACCGGGGCCAGGTATTGGGGTGAACGCTGGAAGAGCAGAGAAACAGAATAAGCCACAGCCAATTCCTCAGCTGATCCTGTTTCCTCGGACTGGAAGCCTCTGTGTCCTTATCTTTTGTTGCTCAAAAGCCTAAAAGCTTAAGCAGGCTCATCCAGGCTAGTTCCTGGTCCTCACACCTTATATACCTTTCTGCTTTCTGCCATCACTTCCTGGGATTAAAGGCATGAGTCACCACGCCTGGCTGTTTCCAGTGTGGCTTTAAACTCACAGAGATCCAGATGGATCTCTGCCTCCCAAGTGATAGGATTAAAGGCGTGTGTGCCACCATTTTCTGGCCTCTATATCTAGTGGCTATTCTGTTCTCTGACCCCAGATAAGTTTATTAGGGTGCACAATATTTTGGGGAACACAATATCACCACAAATGGGAATATATATAAATCTTCGAAGATGGAAGGGAGTTGTGACACCTGAACTCAGTCAGATAAAGGAAGTTCTCTCCAGGCAGAGAGAACAGGAGGAGCAAGAGATATACAGAAAGCTTTAAAAAAATTAATATGGACAGGGACATAGAGAGAAAGAGGCTATTGTGAGGGTGGGAGACACTGGAGCTATAGAGGTGAGTATGGACAATCATAGAAGTCCCTACCAAACAGCCTGGCCTTCACTCTCTGGGTGCTTGGGAGCAGGTGAGGACAGCTAGATGATCAAGTCCTCCTCGCAGACTCATTCATGCATGCACTCATTCATTGAAGAAGCTATGACTGGTTGGTTGCTTTATTCCAGACCCGTTTCTACCATTGGAGATACAAAGAAGAGCAGATACAACATGATTCTGCCCAGAGAGCAGGTAAGTGAGGCCAAGGTCATGAACTAGACCACTGTGTATGCAGTTGACTCCCGCCCGCTACCTTGTCCTATCTGGACTCAGCACATTTACCCTGCTAGAAGAGAGAACAGGTACACAGAAAGTTCAGGGCTGATGTAACACCCCTGTGCCAGTGTCTCACAGCTGTGGCACACTTCTGTTGCTTCCATGAAATTACTACTATTGCTAATATAAAGTTGCTTTCTAATGAAGTTTTACCATAGAATTGGATTTTTATGTTAGTCATTGCTTTTTTTTTTTGTCACTGTGACAATTATTGAAGACATACAGCTTAAAGAAGGAAGATTTGTTTTTAGTTCATGTGTTCAGTCCATAGTCGGCTGCTACCTCACTCCTTACAAGGCAGAGACATTGTGGAGGGAAGGTGTATATATAGCCAGGCACAGCTGCACACTTCATGGCAGCTGGGATGCAAAGCTATTAAGGCCCAGGGTTAACATGCAGTCTTCAAGAACACACATCCAAGACTTCTACTTTCCCTAACTAGGTTCACCTCCCAGAGTTTCCAGCACCTCCCCAAAGATCACTCCTGGTTGGAGAGCAGACCTTTAGTCACAAGCCTGTTGGGAGAGGGGTCACACTGGAAACAACATGATCCTATGATGGATCCGGATTCCATTGTGTTCTTCCAAAGTGTCTATGTCAATGTCTGAACTCTCAATGTGATGGCATTGGAAACATTTTTTGTTTTTGGTTTTTTTTGTTTGTTCATTTTTCAAGACAGGGTTTCTCTGTGTAGTCTTGGCTGTCCTGGAACTCACTCTGTAGGCCAGTCTGGACTTGAACTTAAAGATCCACCTGCTTCTACCTCCTGGATGCTGGGATTGAAAGTATGTAGTAAAGGGTAAATGAAGATCAGAAGGTTGGCCTCTTGTCTGGACTGATTCTTCCATATGAAGAGGAATACACATCAGTGACTATTCTTTCCCTTTTTGTAGAGGAAAAGCCATGAAGACACAGTAAAAAGGCAGTCATATGTCAGCTTAGAAAACAAGTTTCATCAAAAATCACCTCTGGCACCTTGATCTTAGACTTCTAGTCTTCAGAAATACATGAAGAAAATTTCCTATTGTTTGAGTCATGTGATCTGTGCTATTTTCTTAGGGCATCTTGAGCTAGTTAATATATCCTGTTAGAGGATATTCAAGTTACTCAGACTGAGGAAGATTTTTTTTTTTTTTTAGAATGTAGAGTTAAAGGTAGAACCTTCACGTGCATGGAAACAGTAAAGCTGAACTTCAGTTGGGTGTCATAGTTTTATCCTCCCACCTCTCTGCTACCAACAAACTGTGAGAACTTCTTGACAGTCCAGATTTCTCAAGGATGTAATGCAGGGTGGTAGGCAGAGGTGGGACAGTGGGGTGGGCTGAATCCTCTCAAGAGCCTTAAGAGGGTTGAGATACACTGGTTGTGTTTTTCCTTCCAGGCTCCCAGATAGATATTTTAGAGTTGACAAGATCTATTGGGCCATTTGCCAGATAAACACACAAACAGTGTAGCTATCTAGAAGGGGCCCACTTGCAATAAACCTGATTGGGGAAAGAAACGGACGATTAATTTCAGGCAAACAATAAAAATGTATGAAAATTAAAGAGGTAGAGAAACTAATAATGACAGCCATGAGGGGCTGGCTCTGCCTTTATTAGCGTCTTTTGTGTTCCTTTATGAACATCTATTATCAGCGAACTCACTGATTATTCTCTCATAATTACTTCATACAGAATAATTAAATAAAATGCAGACAATAATCTTTTATAGACAATTACAAAAAGAAACATTTTTGTGGGAGGGAAGGAAGGGGGAGTGTTGGGTGAGAAGTTGGCATGTGAGTCCCTATTCACAGGCTTTCTTGGGAGTTCCTTCACTGAGATCTCTGCAGTGACCCAAAATCTCTGTTCCGCTTTATCACTTATTTGGACAGAGGGGAATTTGGGTTCCCAGTAGAAGGGGAAGTATGGATAGATTTTTAGAAAAGTGTAGTAAAAATCTTACCCTTTTCATCATCATCTAAACATTCGCTTCCCAAGCACTACTTTCTGTTTCTGGAGATCCCTGGATGCAATAGAAGTGGCCTTGGCACCAGATAGGTCAGGGTTAAATTCCCAGTCTTTGAAACTGTTAACTGCAGATCATTCCTATCACTAGTAGTCTTAAGAAACCCATCTCCTATATGTTTCTAAAATCTGCTATTACCTATGGTCATTGACCTAAGCTATCAGCTCTCCCTTGGGCCACCATAACAAGTAATAGTGTCTGTATGAAGAATGACAATTACTGCCAAAATTTTCACTTCATATGATTATTTCCTCCTTTCAGTAACCAGTGTGATCTTTGAAGAAGATAAGAGATAAGTCACTTTCATATTTCGCATCATGACTGAGGTGCTGTGTTCCTGTGGAATGGACCAAGCCTGCTGGCTGATCTGCAAAGCTCTGTCATGATTTCCAACACCCCTCATGAGACATGAGCTTCAACTTCCTGCCATATCCTTCATGGCTGTGCTTTGGGTCATTGTTACACATCTTTCACACTCATTAATGAGAACAAAGATTTCCATCTGTTTTGATCACCTAAAATGATGTCTAGCCTATGGAGTCTATGGTGTTTTGTTTTCTTTAGGGATGGTCACAATAAAATAAATGATTAACAAATGTTTGCTGTATCTTATTATAATAAGTAATAGTGAAAAAGCAAAGGAGAGGTTTGGATTGGGGTTAAGGATGATGTTGGGGTTATAATTTTTAATAGAGTATACAAATAAGGCTTCATGAAGGTGATATTTGAGTAAAGACCCAAAGGAGGTAGATAATATGCTGTGACAAGTGGGATATTTTTAGAACAGTCACACCCAAGTAGGTCTGGGCATACCTTCCACCAAGACTTTAGTCCCTAAATGTAATTCTTCATTAAAAAACGCTTAAGATCTTTGAGCAAATGGCTGACCATAGAGTGAGGCAGGGAAATTATAGTTCAAACGGAATTTTTCAAAGAATGATACAAGTAGATGAAAAGCACACAGGCTCCAGCTTGATGGTACTTCAGCTAACTAAATCTGGGACAAATCTAAGTATCAAACCAGATAATTATGGGAATAAATTATAAGTCATTGAACAAATTAAATACCTAGAGATCAGTCTTCACATAAACAGACAAATGAATTACAACAGAGGGAAAGACAAAGTTCTTCCTTATAGTACCTCCTTCTTCCTTCCTTCCAACCAATAAGTACAGAATGAGTGGAAGAAATAGGAAGTCATTTGGTAACTATTTTAATAATAAGTAATTTAGGAGGAGATACCAATAGATGCTAAAATGGGTAGAAGACAATGAAATAATGAAAAATCTTAAAGAATCTCATATAAAATTCCTAAGTATATAGGGGGGAAACTGATTCTGCACTGAAGATTCCCTTTATCACTTAATCAATGTTAAACTAACATTAGTACTCATGGGATGCACTGGCATTGTTTGCCACCTGAGAGATCAACAAACATTAAACTATTATAATATATATTATAATATAATATAGGGCTATTTATAAAAAAAAAACCACATGCATAAATTGGGTTAGTGAGATGGTGTGTTGTTTAAAAGCACTTGCCATGGAGCCCCAATGACCTGAGTTTGATCCCCAGAACCCATATAAAAAGTCAGCTACTGTGGCTCCCTTCTGTAATCCCAGCCCCAGCACCCATGCTATGAAACTGGGAACCAGAGGCAGGAAACTAGACACGAAGTTTGCTTATTCAGCACAGCAACAGAAATAAGGGAGACCCTGAGTCCACACAAAGGTGGAAGGAGGGAACCCGCCCCACAGTTATCCTCCGACATCGATACACGTGCCATCACACGTATGTGCTCTCTTTCTCTCCTTAAATAGACAAACACATAAATAAAGAAGCAGGAATAAAGCGTGAACGGATTTCAATCATGACGAACGGCTGGGCCGACACTAGTTAGAGAAAGGGCGTTCTGTACAATGATTGTCTGGGAAGGGAGAGAAGGCTCACGCGCGAACAACAGACTAATGAAGAGGGAGGACGATGGTTTCAGATGCAGCAAAACCAGAAACGTGACAACCAAGGAACAGCTCATCATCCTGGTCTGGTCTCATTTGCTGTAACAAACATCCCTGGAACCTATGATAGAACTGGACTGGGGCTTCTGGGTAAAGAGTACATGATATGTCCCAGTATTGCTCTAAGGCTTCTGTAGGTTTGAATTTGCCTTAAATGAAATTATATTAAAATTCTTTACTATGAACTTTTCCTTAATGGGTGTTTGGGAAAAGCACTTTGCAATGCATGTGACAGCGGGCTGGGACACACCCATGCGTGGAGATCAGAGTCCGTTGCCTTGGGTGTGGGGTCCTTTGGATGTAGCCAACTCTGCTGATGTATGGCGTGAGTCTGTTGTTTGGCTCTTGGTACCAACTCTAATTTGCAAATCTCTCCACAAGAAGAGTAGCATAAGCAGAACCATTTTAACTCTGAGCGCAATCTTGCCAGTCATATTCCTGTGCGGTGGGGAGTGTGTGGGTGGCGGCAAATAGAGGGGAAAAAAATCTGCAAATGGCAAAAACAAGTCCTAACATATTATATATTCTTTCTCCCCTCCCACCCCAATTCCACCAAACAGAATAACGTTAGGAAAAGAAAACATAAAAATTAGCTACCACCAGGAAACTTCCCAAGTTCATCTGTGCCAACCAGAGTGGAAGCCAAGGAAGTGACATTTCACCCACATGGCCTTCTTGTCAATGGACTCCAGCTGGGGCTCCCACGTTTGAGATATTTATGAGACTCTGGGAAGGCATTCAGAACTAGAAGAAAACTCCAAATCCTGCCTCTCTGAAAAGTGTAACAGTGGCTTCAAGGGCTGTGGTTCAGCCCCCAGCTTTCTTGCAGGCTTGGCAGCTCACAGTTTTTATAACTGGGACTAAGGACACCAAGCTACCTTCACATAGACCTTCACAATGGCCTGGAAATATGACCAGTTGCTTGAGCCCCAAAGTTCCCCTCAGAGTCTGGAGTAAGAGCCTGCTTGGATGGGTAGAGCATGGAATATGAGAGCATCAATCCATGAGTAGTGTTGCTGCATGTGCCAGAATTTAATTCCTTTAAATAGATAAATAGCAAATTTTGTTTCTCAGTTAATCCATCAATGGATGTTCTACTATTTAGCTATTATAAATATGCTGCTGTGAACATTTTCCTACAAATCTTTCTTTGAATTTCTGTTATTAATTCTTTGGAAATTAGTAGCAATTGTCTTGTACTAAAACTTTCCCCATTGATCTGTGATGCAATATGAGAAGTTTGATATTTGGAAATGGCACGGTTATCTTGTCTTCCCTCCAGGAACTTGGTTTTTACTCTCTGATCTTGATAGAAAATTAGCATCCACTCCTATCTCAGCTAGGTATTCAATCAGAGTAGGAGAGATAAGGAGACTGCTGCAAAGACAAAGACTTTGGGCTTAGAAAGAACATGGTTTGAGTGCTGATTTCTCCCTCCTTAAAGCTATGTGGGCCTTGTCTACATATTTAGTCTCCATGAGTCTCAAAATAATTTCTGTTAATAAAAGATCTATAATTGTGAAATGTATAGAAGTGTGTGTGTGTGTGTGTGTGTGTGTGTGTGTGTGTGTGTGTGTGTGTGTGTATGGCATGGAGTAGACCCTGAAAAACCAACAAAACCAGCACTATTTTCTAAACTTCTGTTAGGGTTAATGTAAAAATGATATAAGCTAGTAGTTAGGTAATTTACTTATATGATAATTATTATCATCAACTTCTTACCATATGCTAGGAGAAGGTTCTATTAGAGTGCCACAGGACTAGACATGATCAGAAGTTTCTTTTATTAATAGGTTGAATAAATGGACACAGAAATGATTGTAAGATCACAGCAGTTACTGGAAATCACCATTCTCAGTATAGGAGAAAGATGTAAAGAGGCAACATACATTTTTATAACCATCAACATGAGTATCTGAACTCGGGAGAAAGAGAGAAATGCACAACTGGAATACAGATGAGGTGATTTGCTAGCAGTTAAGTGACAGAAAGATTAGGAATGATTTCTTTCTTTCTTTATATGGAATGAAATATTTTGTGCTTCAGTTTGAGATATGTTTGTCAATTACTTAATCATCTCTTTAGCCCTGCAATCAGCAGGACAGTGTCTAGACAATGATGGAGTCCCTTGCATTGGCTTGGTCACATTGAACACATGTATGCAGTGCTGGAGTCATACCTGAGAAGGGCCTGAACAGCTGCTGTTGACACTGAAGGATACCATGAGAACATTAAGAGTGAGAGATCTGGAAACCATGTCCTACAGGACCTGGTCAGAGGTCTAATCCATACATAGAGATTTGGAGAAAAGACCTACAAGTCTCCATATTCTTGAAAGCCTTCCACACAAAAAAGGGCAATTTTTGCTCCTTGCTAATTGTTTAGTTAAGGTTGGGCTTATAAATAAATGGAAAATGTAAAAGTCAGACTGTAATTTCAGGGAAGAAAGAATTTGCAAGAGTTGATTGTTGCTTAACAATAGAAGCAACTTTCTTGCCAATGCTGAGTGGCTCATCTTTTTATGGAGGCAGAAAAAAAAAACCCTTGGATTGACTATCAGAGATGTTTTAGGTGAATCTCCATCAGGAGTGCATTAGATTCAATAACTGTGGCTACATATCCTTTCCAAATCTGGACTTGGTGATGTGACTCACTCTGTTCTTAGATTTGTTTGTTTGTTTGCTTAGGATACTCCAGGAGTGGGAGAAAGAGGAGATCTCAGTAACCCAGAGAAGCCCGAAGGGATTGGGTTCTAACTGGATGGATTCGTATCTGGTTCTTTCCGTCTTTGAATTTTTTGAGACAGGATCTTGTTATGTAGCTCAGGCCAATCATGGACTCTGCATCAGCCTCCCTAGTGCTGGGACTACAGGCACGCAGCACCACCATGCTGAGTTTATCTTTGTGATTTACTGGTTTACTTCCTTACTTTGAGCTTCAATTTTTCATATTAGAGTCTCCTTAATTTCAAATTACACATAATGTTGAGTAGTGTAATTCTAGAATTTTCCAGCATTTCAGCAGATGATATGAAAATAAGGAAGGAGGGAGTAGGGATATACCAAGTGCCAAACTGACAGCAATGTAAAATGACTGCTGACAGCCCAGGACATGACAAAAAAGAAACGAAGAGTAGATAGATATCAAGCAGGAAGAATTTAACTTTGCAGATAATTTATTATCTTCATGCAACCCCAATCCTAATGAATGCCAATGTAGCTCAAGGTGGCTGGCCAGGTGATCAGTGGCTGTGGTACTTCTAGTGAGATGAGGAAGGTGGGTGACAAATCCATATGTGGTTTCCTTAAGAGGGAAAGCTTGAATGAATTTAGACTACCTGAACATCAGGGTGAGGAGGGGCTCTGATTATTGACATTTGGACCTAAGGCTGGATCTGTCTCCATCATTTATGAACCATAAAACTTCAGAGCTGTTTTCTCTTCTTTAAAACATGAGTGATGGGATCACAGAAGGGCCATAGGTGATGAGTGATGATGTGGTCACAAGATCAGAATGCTTGGAAGGTTCTTGATCTGAAGTCAGAACTGTGATTGGCTGTTGCTTTGATAGGGTAACCATCAGAGAAATGGTTATTTTTTTGCATCTAGCTTATAGATCTGGGAAGATATCCCCAAGATGTGGTAAAGAAGAGTGTAGCTAGAATTTTCCTGCCTGGCCCACAGTCAGGACAAATCTCTGTCACCCACCAGTCCCACAGCTGCTCAGACCCAACCAAGTAAACACAGAGACTTATATTGCTTACAAACTGTATGGCCATGGCAGGCTTCTTGCTAACTGTTCTTATAGCTTAAATTAATCAATTTCTGTAAATCTATACCTTGCCACGTGGCTCGTGGCTTACCAGCATCTTCACATGCTGCTTGTCCTGGTGGCAGTTGGCAGTGACCCCTTCTGCCTTTCTTTTCTCCTCTCTGTTAGTCCCGCCTATACTTCCTGCCTAGGCACTGGCCAATCAGTGTTTTATTTATTGACCAATCAGAGCAACACATTTGCCATACGGAACATCCCACAGCAGGAAAGAGCATGTGAGGTACTCCATAGACAATGTAGAAAAGGCTGGAAGGCTTGGAACGGTTCTGAGCATTCATGCCATTCTCAAGAAACCTCCACTCCCTTGGGTGTCACTGTTCTTACTGTAGAGGAACAGGAGCTGGCACAGGCTACCTACTGAGGGCAAATCACTCTTTACATGGATGCTGGCTAAGACAAGTTTCACAGAAGTGAAGCCAACTACTGGCAAATTTCAGGCATGGACTGGAAGAGGGGAGCAAGGCATGTTTAGGACTTGGGGCTTCCGTAGCTCTCTTAATTTCTCTCAAATGTTGCTTGAGCTCATATGTATAAAGATAGCCTTAAATGAATCATAGCTAAAGTGATAAACAAATATTATTATAGCCATTCTGACTAGGATGAGATGGGATCTCAAAGACAACAATTGCTAGCAAGGATGTGGGGAAAGAGGAGCCTCTGTTTACTATTGGAAGGCATATTTTTTCATATAGCAATCATGGAACTCAGTACAGATACTTCCCAGAAAATTAAAACTAACATATGACTCAGTTGTACCACTCCAGGGCCTATATTCAAAGACTGTCTCCTGCTACAGAGATTCCCGAGTATCTATGTTTATTCCTGCATTATTCACAAGAGCAAGGAAATGGAACAAGCCTATCTGTCCATCAAAAGATGAATGGTTGATGAAAATGTGGTACATATGCACAGTGTAATTTTATTCATCTGTAAAAAAAAGAAATTTGCAAGAGCATAGATCAAACTGGAAAGTATTCTATTAAAGAAGGTGACTCAGACTCAAAAGGACAGAAGAAATCACATGTTCTTTAGTAATGTGGATTCTAGGCTATAACATTTCTGTGTGTGCATGTTAAGTTTCCTTTCTAGCTGTGACTAGTAAGGGAGCCACAGGGATGCTGGGAAGAGGTGGTGAGGAGTGGGGGAGGGTGCTAGGATTTATGAGATGTAAAAATTGAAAAGGAGTTATCCGATGAGGATGCATGGGTACTGGCCAGGGTTGGGGGATCAGTTCAGAGGAATGATGCACAAGAAGAGAGAAGAATCAGCAAAAACAGATTTAGTTTGAAAAATGCCATAATGAAACTGAGTATTGTGTGTGCTAAGTAAAAAAATTACAAATAATAACAGTTGAAAATAAACATTTACATAGAACATATAAAAGAGGACACTGGGCAAGAGGAGCTTTTCAGCCCAGGGTCACTGGAGAAAGAATGTCAGCACAGCTGAAAAGGACTTAATGCATTTGGCTCCATTAAATAGCAAAATAGATTGATCTACATTATTAGTAAACAACTGTGTTCTCACAAGGAAACAAGTGTAACTTCAAAACTTTAAAGATTGGAATTTCCTTTTTTTTTTTTATTGGAGAAATTATTTTGGCCACTCCACGTAGTTAAAAGGATATTTATTTAATGGCGTAACTCACAAATTAAGTAATGGGTAGGCCGCAGGGTCTGGGGAAGGTGTAATGCAGTCCAGTGGTGTTCTCCGGAGCTCTGCACAGTCAATCTCCACCGGTCAGCGTTCCGGCACCGAGAGAGCGCCCAGAGAGAGCGCCCAGAGAGAGCGCTAGCCCATCCAGCTCTCTGGGTCCCCAGGCGCCTCCCCTCGCCCCGCCTCGTAGGCGTGACAGTTGCCAGAGTCTCAATGGGGGTTGGAACTTCCAGAACCAAGCTGGAATGGCTACCCACTACATTTTTTCTTTCTTTCTTTTTTTTTTTTTTACAAAGTGAGGTTGAAAAGTTATATCTACACACACACACACACACACACACACACACACACACACACACACACACACACACAAATGTCTGCAGAAAAGTAAAGGTTCAGATGTAAGCGGCCATCCACAAATGAAACCGTGTGTCAGTGTTTCAGACAATGTAATTCTGACACCAACATGGTATATGCCTCGTAAGCCACAGAGCTGTTTGGGCTGGTGCATTTAAAGACATGTTCTTTGACGCCAACCCCATCTTAAACAGAGGTGTTAAGTGTGATCTGGCATTTCAGTAAATTTTGGGTCAACATTATGCACATCGATTATCCTGTCTGCTGTACAGCAATGAGGCCTTCATTGACACAAATGCTATGTGGGCCCAGATGACAAAATCAGCAGCAAGCACTCATGAAGTTTGAAGAGAAGCAAGTAGATGAAGAGTAGAACACCAGACAAATAGAGGTGGAAGCTCCGTGCTGGGGGTGGGGGTGGGGGGATGTTAATGAAAAGTCTACCCTTGGCCTTGAAAGACATGTCATTGACTTTGGTGGTCCCAAGAAAGTAATTCAGCAAAGTGGTTAGGGTCCTACCTACCTTCGGATTCCCACTATCCAGGTGTCCCAGAACAAGATAGTTAACTTCTCTAAACACTGCTCTCTTCATCTATAAAGCAGGCACAGCAATACTGTCTTTGGGAGGCAGTTATGACAATCCAGATCCTGGGGCCTCTGAGTGTAGAAGCTGTTAGCATTTTCTTTGCATCTTTCAGATTTGACCACCTCAGCTGAAGTCACCTCCTAGCCTCTTTCCTTGACATTTGTCATGTGTCCTAGTTTATTCATGCATTTGTTTTCGCTACTTCTCTCAAATAATAAAAAGTAAGATCCACCCAGAGGGAATTTTTGTCCCTCTTTACACTACCGGAAGAGTTCATGGCATTTAGCCGGCATTCTGTGAATGTTTGTCTAATGATGAATGAATGAATGAATGAATGAATGAATGAATGATGAATGAATTCACTGACAAGTTGAGGAAGACAGCATGGGAACAGTACAATGGAGCACTTCCCCCACTGGGATGCTTAGCAGGTGCCAGATCATTTAGCTATCTTGATTGTCACATTCATGGAGCCCTGTTTGCACTTCAGGCAGTGAATAAATACTGCATGCGATTGTTCACTGGGTATTTTAAGAACACCACTGACAGGCTAGACCACTGGATCTGAGGGTGTAGGAAAGGTCTCCTGTTAATCCTACCTGGACATACCAGTGTCTATCCCAGGATCTGGCTGTTCTCCCAGTGACCATATCATATCTACCTCGACTGTAATTTTTTTGTGTAGGCAAAATAATTGATTATCTGTTTTCTATAGTTCCAGGCCTGTTACTAACTTCTTTTATTTACCTAAATCCTGTTCCAAAAATGGATGAGAAATTTAGAATGGAGTTCATAGTTTCCAGAGCAGAAACTATAGGTCAGAGTAAACTTGAAGGAAGAGGAGGGATGTGAGGTAGGTGCATGCTATGATTAATTATCTTTTAGCTTAAGGTTTGGGCATCTACCAAAATGCAAACATATCTTTTTACAAAGTATACAACGTACTCAATAATATGAAATAATTTTATTCCTTATAGTGGGCATAGGATCTTACGTAAAAATATTTTATAATAGAGGTGTGGATGGGACACTAGGCTCTGGGGAAAAAGGAGAGGAAGAGGAGGGAGAGAACAATTAGGTCAGCATGTCAAACATCATTTGTTTCCTTATTTAGCCTAAGCTTGCCCTGCCTTCTGGCATTTTTAAACAAATACCTTAAAAAACAAATTACCTTTTAGCTCTTTAGTTAAATAACTA
The DNA here is from genome assembly GCF_049852395.1 of Peromyscus maniculatus bairdii. NCBI lineage: Eukaryota > Metazoa > Chordata > Mammalia > Rodentia > Cricetidae > Peromyscus > Peromyscus maniculatus. Next base: position 69,755,235 of record NC_134870.1, read on the forward strand.
TTTAAGTACCTTTTATAGCAAAATCCCAGAGCACTAAATTTTTTTAATGTTTACCCATTTGTTCAATCCAACAAAGACAGAATGCTGGTTTAGGTTGATTCAAGACCCCAAGAGTCACTGAAAGAACTATGTTTTCTACACTGAAACTGGATTTTATACTGCAGAACTACTTGAACATGAGGAATAGAATTTTATTTGATAAAGAATGACATGATAACTTTAGGAAGGTATAATTCGGTCACCAGCTCACCATGATTTTGGGGTGAACAAGGAGCATAATCATGTACATGGACCTATAGCCCACATTGAAGAGCAAGAAAGTCCATGAAGCACCAGTCCAATGACCAAAGGTGGCCAAGAAAGCAAGTTGAAAGCCAACCCTGCAACCAACACATTCATACTCCACCCCTTCAGTTAGTCTATGAGCTTCCACAGCCAGCTAATGACGAGTCAGAGAGACAATTGCCAGCGAATAATTTTAGGTTGATCTCTTTCCTCTGTGGGATTCTTGATAAACAAAAAAGATTTCCACCCAAATGATTTGGATGGAGATGTTGAGTATGAACGCCCTCAGCTTGTAGCTTATTTTTAAAAATGCTTTCAATATTTCTTAATGGAATATGATGTCAACTATGTACTTGTCATATATGGCCCTTATTGGGTTAAGGAAAATTCTTGTTATACATATTTTAAACATTTTTGTTGAGAGATTTGTAGTAGTGGGGGGTTAAGTGTAGGGTTTTGTTCACTCTAGGCAAGTGTTCTATTACTGAGCTACATCCCCAGTTCTTGCTAACAGGCTTTATTATAATGGGATATATAGTTTTGCTGTATGCTTTAGTTGCATTTATTGAGATGATCATATGTTTTTTGTCTTTCATTCTGTTACTATGTAGAATAATGTTTTTAACCATTTGCAAATGTTGATTCAAACTTGCATGTGAGAAGATCTTTCTTGATTATGGCAAATGATCTGTTTAATGTACTGTTGAGTATGACTCAACTAGATTTTGGTTGAGAAGGTTTGCATCTGTGTTCATCAGTTATGTTTAATGTAGTATTTTCTACTTGGTGGTGTCTTCTGGGGTTTGTTTATCAGGGTAATACTGGCCTCGTAAAGTGAGTTTAAAATTATTTCCCACTCTTTAATTTTTGGAGAAGTTTGAAGAGAATTTATGTTAGTATTTGGTAGAGCTCAACAATGAAATCATTCTTTGTTGGGAGATTTGTAATTTCTAGCTCAATTTCCCTGCTAATAATGAACTGTTCATATGTTCAATTTCTCATATTCTAATCTGTGTAGATTATGCTTCTAGGAATTTATCTATTTCTTCTAGGTTGTCCATTTTTTGGTATATAATTGTTTAATTATGTTTATGTTATTATATGTATAGCATTTCTGTGTTATTAGTTGCAATGTCAGGGCAATTAGGAAATATAACACTTAAATAAGAAAAGATGAAGTAAAGTTGTCTCTCCTGTCATATAATCTTAAATGGAGACAGTTTCAGATGACTACCTCCCCCTAAACCCTGTTAGAACTGATGAATAAATTCAATAAAGTTTTAGGCTACAATATTAACACAAAATTAGCAGCATTTATAAACATTAACAATGATATTTATTAAAAGAGAATTTAAGAAAATAACCCCATTTACAATAACACAAAAGAAAAGTACTTAGATACACATTTAATCAAAGAAATGGGATAGGTGTCTTATAAGTACTAGAAAAATATTAATGAGAGAAATTACAAATGACACAAACAAATGAAATATAGTTCATTTTCAAGGATATGAAGAGTTAATATTGTTATATGTCCATACTTGACAAAGTTCTCTATAGATTCAATGCAGTATCTATGAAAGTTTCATTGCATTTCTTCACAGAAATATTAAAACAATCAAAACATTCATAGAGAAACACAAAAGTCCCCAAATATCAAAGGCAATCAGGATTTAAAAGAAAAAACCTGCAAGCATCATACTGTTGGACCTCAAAATATTGCAAAGCTACAGTAATGCCTTGAGAATAGCATAGCCATTAAGATATATTCATAGACCAATAGAGCAGGGCAGAGCGCCTGCAAATAACAGACACATCTGTGGTCAACTGCTTTTTGTGAATGATGCCAAGAGGATAGTCTCTTCAGTAAAAGTCCCTGGGAAAACTATAAATCCACATACAGAAGAATAAAAATGGACTTTAATATTAGACTTTATTTAAGAATCCAAATGGAGAAGAGATTTAAATGTAGATCCTAAAACTACGAAACTACTATATGAAAATATGGGCCGGGTGTTGGTGGCACACGCCTTTAATCCCAGCACTCAGGAGGCAGAGCCAGGTGGATCTCTGTGAGTTCGAGGCCAGCCTGGGCTACCAAGTGAGCTCCAGGAAAGGCGCAAAGCTACACAGAGAAACCTTGTCTCGAAAAAACCAAAATAAATAAATAAATAAATAAATAAATAAATAAATAAGTAAATAAATAAAAATAAAAAAAGAAAAAAATATGGGGGAATTATCCTGTGATTCTGGTCTAGACAGACATTTCTTTTTTTATTTACTATTTTATTAAGTGTTTGAGAATTTCATTCAGGGTATTTTGATCATATCACCCCAATTCCTCTCCTTAATTCCTCCCAGATGTAACCCACCTCCCTTACCTCCTCTAATTTCATGAATGCTAAAAATATTAATAAGCCATTAATTACTGTTCATGTTGTCTGTATACTTCTGTGTATAGGACCATGCACTGGAGTGAGTTTTAGCCACCAAGAGCCACAGTCTCAAAGGAAGTCACTTTCCCTCCCAAGAAACCATCACCTGTCTATGACTCTTCACTTATGGCTGGCGGCTCATGGATGCCTTCCTACTGCATGCTAGAATGTTGAGTAACTTGGTCTTCAGAAGGTCTTGGGTGGGCAACCACAGCTGCTGTGAGTTCATGCATGTAGTCATTCTGTGTGCCTAGAAATCACTGTTTTGCTTTAGTCCTCCCTGAACCTCTGGCTCTTATGATTATTTTCTGTCCCTTCTTTCATGATGGTTCCTGAGCCTCAGGGAGCAAGTATGATACTGATGTTCTGCCTTTGACAGAACACTGCATAGCCATGTATTTGACAGAGAGTTCTTCAGTGTGGCCAGGAAAGTCCAGACAATAAAAGGAAAAATAGGCAAATATTGTAGAATCAACCTAAAAAGTGTGTGCATAGCAAATGAAATAATTGATAAAGGGACAATTCATGGATTGGGAAAACACATTTACAAGTGAGACATCAGATGCAGGATTAATACCTAAAATGTAGAAGGAACTAAAACTACAAATTTCAAGAAAACAAAACTCCTACTAAAAATTGACAGAAGTGGGACATTTACATGACTCCCTTCTCCCAAGGCTCAGAGAACTTTGTAGAGAGGGGGAGAAAGAACTTAAGAGTTAGAGGTCAGGGAGGCCTTCTGCAAAATGTGTCTTCTGGATGCATCCGGGCTGTTGCACTCATGAACTCAACTGTAGCTGCCTGTATAAGACACACATAAGATCAAGCCAGTCCGAATTTCAGCACGCGTGGAGGAGGCCTCATTCCTAGCTGAGCGCTATTGGCAGTTGATAGCAAGTGAGGGTAGAGATGAAGTTTTCTTCAGAGGTGTGGGCCCTGTGTTCCAGTGGCTGGCCCCACACCCATGTGAATACGGGCAGCACTAATTGTACCCAATGTTGTAAAAAGACACACAGAAAAGAAGAGAATACAAAATTAGGAAAGGTACGTGAAGGGTATCTGGAAGAAGTTGACAGAGGGAGGTGGTAGATAGCATCAAAATAGAATGTATATGAACATGAAAACTCCTGAAGAATAGGTTAATAAAAATTTTAAATGAACAAAGGTTTTGAATAGATCTCTCTCTCTCTCTCTCTCTCTCTCTCTCTCTCTCTCTCTCTCTCTCTCTCTCTCCACACACACACACACACACACACACACACACACACAAATGGTAAATGGATAAATGAAAAAATCCTAATTGTCTTCAATTATCACAGAATTGCAGATTAAAAACTACAATGAGATCTCACCTAACCCCTGTTAGAAACAAACAGCCAAACTAGTGGAAACACATGAACCGTGAACCAATAGCTGAGGAGCCCCCATGGAACTGGACTCTGCCCTCTGGGTAAGTGAGATAGTTGTTTAGCTTGAACTGTTTGGGGGCCTTCCAGGCAATGAGACCAGGACCTGTCCTTAATGCATGAGCTGGCTTGGCTTTTTGGAACCTAGGGCCTATACTGAGACACTTTGCTCAGCCTTGGTGCAGGGAGGAGGGGATTGAACCTACCTCAACTGAATGTACCAGGATCTGCTGACTCCCCAGGGGAGTCAGCCTGGGAATAGGGGGTGGGTTAGGGGGGGAAGCCGGGGGTGGGGGTGGGAGGAGGGAAGACAGGGGAATCCATGGTTGATATATAAAATGAATAGAAAATCTCTTAATAAAAAGAAAAGAAAAAAAAAGAAAAGAAAAAAAGAAAAATCCTAATTATCTTCAATTATCATAGAAATGCAGATTAAAAACCACAATGAGATCTCACCTCACCCGTTAGATCAGCTGTTGCCAAAACTTAGTGTTGGAGAGGACGTTAATGGTGTTGCAAATTAGTATTTGGAAAACAACCTGGAGCTTTCTCAAAATATTAAAAATAGAATTAGCATGTTATCCCACAATATCGCTACTTGTCACACACTCAAAGGTTTTGAGGTCAACAAATCAAAAAGACACCTATACCCCCAAGTTCACTGTAGAATTATTCACAATAGTCAAGCTATTGAAATAACCAAAGCATCTATCAACAGACAGATTTTTTTTTTCAACTATGATATTTATACACAACGGAACACTGGCCAGCCTTAAAAATAAAAAATTCTATTTCATGTATGTCATTTGCAATGATATGAAAGACTTTAGAAGACATTGTTCTAAGTGAAATAAGCTAGGCACAAAGAGAAAAAACATGATTTTGTTTATGTGTTCATATTTAGATGCTAATTCATGGAGGTAGAGAATGACTGGTGGTCACAGAAGCTGGGATGAGTTGGTCAGGGGAAACTATGATCAACATGTACTGAGCTATAGTTAAAAGTGTGTCCTATTGTGCAACAAGATGACTATAGTCAATAATAATACATTGTATATAATATGTATAATGCATATTAAAATATTACATTGTGCCTTTTTAATAAAGGCAAATATTATAAGTTAAAATATAAATCTCAGAAACAATTTGAAATAAAAAATTTAGTCTCCCAATGGGTTAACTCTAATTCTTATCTTTAATTCCTGTCTATATTTATTTGAACACATTTATATACTAACAGCTTAATAGTTTACTTCTGTCTTTTATAACTCTATATTCAATATTTAAAAATTCTTTATTAGATGCTTCCAACACATCAGCATGCCTTCTTTAAAGGAGTCACCCCACATCTGGATGCCCAGGAATCCTCTTTAGGTTTCCAGCCTGTCACCCACAAGATATATTCATGTGCTCCTGTGACCTTCACTTGTCCTCTAAATGTCCCCAGATCGAGTCGATGAGGCTGTGATTTCCTCTATCTTCCATGCAAGTGCCAGGTATTCTGTATAGTGGGCTTCTCAGATGAGAAGCATGGTGTGGAATTCATATTCTTAACTGTTCTCTTGGGGTAATATAAAATAGAGTGGTAGAGCTTAGAATAGCTTTATTTCAATATGTAAATATCTTGAGCTCCAAGCAGGAACTGGTTTACTGTAGCCTACTACCATAAAGAAACAAGATACTTTCAAACCTAATGGCACCATTTGTAATAATTGTAATTCTTGTTACCAATAATGTGGGGGTGAAAGTGTTCTCCAGCTATAGGTAAAGGCCATTTTAGGCTTGTGGGTTTCTTAAGATGGGAGCAAGATGAGCTTTTGATTATCTAGGATTTTTTATTCATTTGAGCCTTTTCCTAATTGTACACTGTCCTTAAAAACCAGGCTAAAGTTGGGAGTAGTGGTAGACTCCTGTAAACCTAGAACTTGGGACACTGAGGCAGGATGGTTGCTTCTGAATTGAGGTCAGCCTGGGATACACAGTGTGCTGACTCATTTTATGTTACTTGACACCAGACAGATTCGTTTTGGAAGAGGGAACCTGGACTGAGAAAATGCCCCAGCAAGATTGTTGTGGGGGCAAGCCTGTGGTGCATTTTCCCGATTGATGATTGATGTAGGAGGGTCCAAATCACTGTGGTTGGTGTCACCTGTGGTCTTGAGGTGCTGGGTGTGATGAGGAATCAAGCTGAACAAACCACGAAGAGCAAGCCAGTAAGCGGTGTTCGTTCATGGCCTCCGCATCAGTTCCTGCCATTAGCTCCTTTGATAATGGACTGTGACACAGGAGTGTAAGCTAAAATGAACCCTTTCTTCCCCAAATTGCTTTGGTCATGGTATTTTATCACAGCAATAGAAACCCTCACGAAGACACACAGTGAGTTCAAGACCAATTTGGGTTATGGTATGAGACATTCCCCATCTTAGGACAAATAAACACCCAATTTATCTAAAACAGATCAGGTCAAGAATGACTTCCTTCCCTTACAACCCGACCTCAGCTGGGATTCCACTATTCTTATTGTCCCTACTATGGACAACGCATGTATCGTATATCATGCCCTTCCTACAAACAGCCCTGCATTCTCCTACCCCGACCCTGAGATATTTCATACGCGAATTCTTTCTTGGGACAAATCACTCTGATTCTTCGTGATTGGTGGTCTCCATTACGGCTTGTGGAAAGCTCACACAATGTTTTGAATTTAAAAATGCACAATGGAGAGAGCTGAGAAACCACGTTCTGCCCTGTGTCCCAAACCATCTCTTCCCCACTTGTCCTCAGGATACCTGAAATTTCCGACCATCAGACTTAAGAGACGTTTCATCCAAATATAGGCATGATTTTGATTGAGAGAGATAACATAATTGTGAACTAATCTGTTCATTCAGTTGTTCACTCAGAGATTTCCACTGTGTATCTTGTGGCTTGAATATGAAATGCCTTCCCCAGCCTCATGTGTGGAACACTTGGTCCCCAGCTGGTCGTACCATTTTGAGAGGCTCTGGAAACTTTTTTAAAATTAATTTTTAAGATTAGCATACAAAGTAATGAGTTTCATCATAGTATATTCATACATATGTGTCACCATACTTTGTCCTCATGTGCTCACCTCCTCACTGCCCTCAGCAATCCCTTCCCCCACCAGCTGGCTCCCTTTCATTCCCCAGTTAATCCATTCTGCTTTCCTATGACAAGCATTCCATTATTCCTTGTAATTTTCCACCTTCTTCAGATGTACTTCTTCCCTCTCATGCTCCCCTTTCTAGTTTTGTGACCTAGAAACACACATTCATAAACACACACACATATGCATTCATGTGTAATTTAAAATGTATAATTTTAAATCTAGGTTCGGCATACTTTATTTTTTTTAAAGCAAACGGTATTTGTTTTGCTGAGTCTAGCTTATTTGGTTAACATAATGATTTCCAGTTACATTAATTTTCCTGAAAACATTTCATATTTCCTTACAGCTGCATAAAATTCCAATGTGAATATATACTACATCTTCTTTACCACCCGTCTATTGATGGACATCTAGACTGGTTCAATTTCCTGGATATCTGGAATAGTGCAGCTATAAATATGGATATGAGAGTTTCTCTGTAGTTTGCTGATTAGGCTCCTTAAAGTCGACACCCAAGAATGGCATAGATGGGTCCTATGGCAATTTTGTTTTCAGTTATTTTCCTTTTGAGGAACAAAGTTTTGGAAACTTTAGGGGGTAGGGTCTAGTTGGAGGAAGAAGGTCACAGCAGGCATGCCATTGCAGGTTCTCCTGGTCCTCAGTTTCTTTGTCTCTGTCTCTTGCCTGCTCTTTCATGTGGTCTCACCCACGTGGCAATCGGTCCCCAATGTGCCTAGAAAAATGAAGTCAAAGGACCATGGACTGGAGAGTTAGAAATATGACTCAAAACAAACCTTGCCACCTCTCAAGTGTTTGTGACAGGCATTTTATCACAGGGATGTCACAGTAAGTAACATAGTGTGCTTATAGTTTATAAGGCACACTTTTGGCCAGCCTTGTGGCTGCTGTGAAGTACACTCAGGAACTGATCTTGCTTTTCAGGGTGTGGTGGTTCTTAGTTGTCCCCACCATTGTCCGCTACCTCCTCCCTTTGAAGGATGTAAAAGGGTGAGTTCCATGGGAACATTTACTCATCCTTTGTGTTGCAGGGCAGGTGACTGCCCTAGCTAAAAAGTGGAGGCCAGAGTCATGTGTGTTATACTCAGGAGAAAATATGTAAGTGCTTTTATGAATCCCTCCAGGCTTGTTTTCTTTCTCCATGGTTACCAGGAATGTATGAGTCAGTGGCTACTCCATTAGTGATGGTCATAACAAAGACTCAAGTGATGGGACAAACTGATGTCCTCCATGTATAAGATATCAGCGAAGGCCCAATGCAAGAGAACGAGTGGGATGGACTCAGTGTAGGGAAAATGGTACTTCAGGATAGCATTCCAGAAATAGTTTGAGTTCATGTCTGGAAGCAGATTTGATACTCAGAGGATATTCACGCCCACTAATTCTGACTGAATCATACCGCTCTTCCATTAAATAATGAGTTGCTACTTACTGTTTATCGTTTTCTTGGTCATATACCAAAAGGTTGGAATGAATTATCACCCAGGAGCTTAGTATTACCATCATCCCCATTTTACAGACAGGTAAAGTAATCTGTTCCAAGTCTCAGCCAGTTGATGTCATTGTAGAATCAAATCCCACCCACACTGCATGGATCCCACCCACACTGCATGGTTCCTGCTCCTCCCCAGGATTTGTTGTGCTTTTGAGAGTGGTGTATTGAAAATTGTGGAGTGGAGGGAGGGAGACTTCAGAGCACAAGTTAGCAGGATCCAGTTTCTCTGTGAGTGAAATCTTCCCATTGCTGTGGAGCATGGAGCAAGACTGCAGAGAATTGTGACTTGAGCCAAAATGGAGTGGCAAGGGACAGAGGGAAAGCTTGGGCCCATTAGGGGGCACCCTGGCCCTTCAGACTGAAACTTGCAATTGGCTCTGTTTTTTCTAAAAACCCTCCTGGGGTCTTTGAGTTTTAAAGACAATTTCAGAAAACAGAGTTCCAACTTTAGAAGTCACAAAAACTGAGCATGTCACCAATCCTCACTCAGCCCCAGCCAGTTTTAACGCTCTTTCCCTTCTATCTGTGGGTTTAGGATATGAAATTTCCATGAGACATTTGACCCTTCACTTTGGGTTTTAAAAGCCAGCCACAAGTAGTTTCCAGCTGTGTTTTTTGAATCAACTCCAGCTAGGCAGATGTCGCTCTTCACCGGGGTCTCCTCATTTAGCCCAGAATAACTCAGCACCATGGCTCTCACCTCCAGTCCTTGGTGAAGAGCTTTTCTATGCTGCTCGGAATCATTCTTGCACATCAAACACAGCTCTCAACTCTGAACCCCAGCAACTTTCTCATGGCTGCCTCGAACAGTCTCCTTTCCCTCCCAGACACCGTAAGCTCCTTTGAGAAAAGCTTTCTGCTTGGCTCATGTTCCTTAATTCAGGTCCAGGGAACTGGTGGTAGCTAACTAAGTCCTTGGCTACCCTAAGCCTATTTTATCTTCATCTTTCGATGCCACCAACTGAACTGAAACGTGTTTACATAATACTTAATTTTCATTGTAACTGCTAAATGGTCCTAATCACTGTGTTGCTATATCTGATTCCCCAGTCTTTTGGAGCCATGGACTTGGAAGGATTTTAAGTCAGTCCCAGGTTCAAATCATGGTTTTGGAATTTTGGCAGAGATGTCTTTAATGAGTCACTTAAACTTCTGCTCTCTTACTTTCAAAATGTGGATACGATAATGACAACCATGTCCTGTTATGTGAGAATTAATGACAAAATATCTAGCCCTTCACGCGCATTGAGTAGATACTGTATAGGTTTTTCTAATCCCCACTCGCCATCTATTTTGTTGTCTCCGGAAACAACCTTCTAGTCCTTATCTTTCAAATGGCCCCCTTCCCTCACCCAGCTTGTCCCTACTAAGTCCCTGATTTGTGTATTGGAAACCAGCATCTCAGCAGCCTAGGGAGGGAGGCTGAGCTGTGTTTCTGAGAACATTGCGAGCCAAAGACGAACACCTTGCCTTGTGGAGTTAGCACCAGCCTCACTCCATCGGTGTGCAGCCCATAATTCCTGCAGTCGGAAGCTTATCAAGTTGCAGAGAATTTGGTAGCACTAATCAAACATTTGCCGTGCAGCACCTGGGACTGCCTTTGGATTGGATGCTGGTGATGAGAGAAGTCAATCAGCCCCACTTCGTGGTTACAGGTTTCCTTGGCCCACTTAGAGCCTCAGATTCCAGCAGGCAGATGTTTTTCAGCTTCTCTTTTCATCTCCAAGGAGAACAATTACAATATCCTAATGTTCTCCCGCCATCCGACTATTCCCGTTGAGCTTATGCATTTTAGTTCATCAATAATAAAAGGCAAGAGAAGCTGCTCATCTCTGCTTGTAGGGACCATCATGTTGGAACGTGTATAACATTTTCACCTCAGTGGTGTTGCCAAAGAAGGTCACTGTGGAAATTTTCACCTAATTGCGGACAATTGGTCATTTGGGTTTGCAGCCCTATGCCTTGAACACGCACACACCCTTCTTCACTTTTCTTGTACGTTTCCATTTGCAAGACAGATCTGTTAAGGGCCACACAGGGCAGCAGGAGGTCTGGCTGGGTGAGGGGGAGACAACTCTTTGTGAGGGCAGTTAGCTACATACCATCCAGCAGAGGGCAGCTGTGCTTAAGAGTGGCCTCCAAATTCTTGTCATTATTCAAAGAGGCTGAGACAAGTTGCCTATGACTTTAGGACATCTTCTGAAGCTCCCAGTGGAGTCAATAGTGTGATTTCCACCAAAGAACATACAAAATTCCAGGAAGCCCTTTAGGGTGGCCCCCCTCCCTCCTGACTGGTTCTATCAGCATTTCTAAGATGCTCTTTACTGTGAAGGTGAAATCTCCTCAATTGCTGGAAGTGGAGCCAGCATGGAGAAGCCAGCAGAGGAACGGATCTGGGTGTTTCTCTCTAGTGGCTTAGGAGAGAGTGCAAAGCTTTCTTCAGTCTCTCATTTTCAAATGAATGCATTTTACTCCTAATCATAACTTCCCCAAGTAGTACATAGGTTAGTATGTCCTGTGCCTACAAGCAATTCTCTTTCCTTTGGGCTCAAGTTAGGGATCATCCTTGATGGTTAAATTTGCTCATTTTCTCAGGATTTCCCCTCGATACTGGCCCCTCTGAAATCATTCTTGCAAATAAATTGCAGGTTAACCTCTTTCATTGTCTCACCTCTTATTATTATCAAGGCTCCTTTAGAGGCTGCGGAAGACTATGCAAGGGAATTGTGCAAGGGAAAAAAGTCAAGGGAATTGACAGGTTCTGATGAGATGGAAAACAAAGCAGCCTGTCCGAGCGAGCATAGCCCAGGGGAAGTCACCCAAGTCTATTTATCAAGTTACATTCGTGTAACATCCAGCTGGGATAATGGTTTAGTATGTAACAGTGTGTGGGAAGATTAGGCCTGAATGGAAGATCTAAATTGGATTCAGATCATTACAGAGGACATCAGGCTAGTGAGAAGAGCCCTGGGATACACAGCGCCAGTGATGTGAGAATTTAAGAAAACAAATCTTGTCTATATGAAGATTTTGTTCAGGGTCATCAAAGAAACGGTAGATGGGAGTTCTCCGTGGACTGGGTGATCACTCTGGGTGACCTTCATACCAATCTCAATCCTCAGCCTCTGTGGTCCTCTGAGTTGGATGTTTTGAGATGCCTCTAGCTAAAGAATTTTCATGTGGTCACTATTCTAGTTCTCTTCCATTGTGACAAACACCATGATAAAAAGCAACTTAGAAGAAAGGGTTTATTTCACCTTACACTTTCAGGCCACAGTTCACCATTGAGACAATCAAGGTTGGAGCTCAAGGCAGGAATGTGAAACAGAAACCATGGGGGAATGCTGCTTGCTACCTCACTCACTGGCTTGCTCTCTAGCTCATGCTCAGCTAGCTTTCATGTGCAGCCCAAGTCCACCTGCTTAGGGGTGTTGTCACTCTAAGGAGGCTGGACCTTCTTACATCAACCATCAACCAAGATAATCCCTTAATTGATGACCACAGACCAACTTGATTTGCGTAATCCCTCAATCAAGATTCTCTCAGATGACTGATTCCAGGTTATGTCAAGTTGACAGCTGAAGCTAACTAGAATGGTCAATATGTTTCATTGTGTCTTCTCAGGTTTACGCACACAGATTGCATAGATGCTTATGGAGGAAGGAATCACATGAGATTATGGGAAAAGCAATGTCTGTGAGTCAGGAGACTTGCACATTGGTCCTAGTTTTCTCACTAACACATTGTATTAAGTTGAATAAATCACCTTCCTTCCTCAGTTTCTAGTTTGCTTTTCAGTCACAGAAGGCAATGTGTAGCATAAATGAAGACGGGAGTCTCTGTCCATATCCTACTCTGTTACTAAATGACCAAATTCTTTCCTATTAACATGGGTACAGAATTCTTTTCAACTCCGCATCTGAGAGATCAGTATTAACCCAACAGATCAATTTCTTGGAGAGGGAGCTTTTGTTTTCTTCTCTTCTCTTCTGTTATTTGGGCAGGGTCTCACTGTGAGGCCAATACTGGCCTCAAGCTTGCAATTTTTCTACTTCAGCCCTGTAAATGCTGGAGTTATAAGTGTTCAACATCTTTCTTGGCAAAACATATTTTTCTAGTTATTAAAACTCTTGACCATCACTAAACTGTACATTCCTAAAGGCAGTTCTAATGTAAATTCATCTCTTGCTATATAATACCCCTAGCTGCCATAGTCATATATACAAACATTCTTCTATTTGTGATGGAGTTAAGTCTTAGTAAATCCATGGTGAACTGAAAATACCACAAGTTGATAATGTATTTAACATACTTGGACCCAAGACCCTCACACCCCCACCATTCATCCATGACCAGGCAGGAGCTGCATCTGCAAGCTCTCTTAGTAAGTGTGACTCAGTTTCCTCAGCACACAGCATTTCCCACCAGGTCCAGACCCAGCTAGGAGCCATATCAGTATACCCCTTACTGAGTCAGACCCAGGACTCTTACCCTATGTCACAAATTCTCTCCCTCCAGTCAGTTGCACATTTTATGCTTATACCCAGGCAGGAGCCTCATCCTCTATCTCTTTTGATTAGCCTTACCCTCATCTCATTCCATCCATCCATGCCACCTTTCTAGGCCCAGGCCCAGGTAGAAGCTGCATCCACGTACCATCTTGCTGAATCTGACTCCACACTGCCCATCTATTCTGTCCTGTCCAGGATTGAGCCATATTTGTGAGCTCTCTCCATGATTCTGACTCATTTCCTTTCTCCCACCTTGCCTACCTCCAGACACAGACTCAGCTAGGAGCTGTATCCAAGTGTTCTTTTATGGAGTTTAACCCAGACCTCAAACCCCTACTGCCCATCCATATTGTTCCTCTAGGACCAGGTGGGAGCTACATCAGTGAGCTTTCTTGACCCATGACTCTGTGCTCCTTTGCTGAGTCCTATCCAGGTCCGTGGGCTTGAACTGCTCTCCAGTCTGAGGCTTAAGCTTGTCTGGGAGTCACATTCATGGGCTGTTTCAAAGACCTTGTCTGGCACCTTGTCCCTCACAGCCTTTCCATATCAAGGCTCAACTGTAGAGTTGCACCAGGGGACTTTCTTAGACTTCACCCAAGCAATTTAATGAATTAAATTATAAACACACACACACACACACACACACACACACACACACACACACACACACACAGAGAGAGAGAGAGAGAGAGAGAGAGAGAGAGAGAGAGAGAGAGAGAGAGAGAGAGAATGAACATGCAGGAACTTTGGAATCAATGAAAAGACTAAATCTGTGAATTATAAGCATAGAAGGAGAAAAATCCTAGGTCAATGGTATAGACCAGATCTTAATGAGTTCATAGAAGAAAACTTCTCCAAGTTAATGAAAGATATACCTATAAATATATAAGAAACACACAGAACATTAAATAGACAGGACTAGAAAATTTATTCCTACCAGCATATTAAAATTAAATCTCAAAATATAAAGACCAAAGAAAAGGTATTGAAAGCTGCAACATGATAGTCACAAGTCACATATAAAGGAAAACTAATCAGAATAACTGTTAATTTCTCAATGTAAACTTTAAAAGCCAGAAGAGCCTGGAACAATCAATGTACTTCAAGTTATAAAAGACTACAATGCCAGACTGCTTTACCCAGTAAAACTATCTGCCATAGTTTAAGAAGAAAGGAAAACTTTACCTGACATAAATAGACCAAAATATTAATGTTCACCAAATGAAGCCTACAGAGTATGCTAAAGGTAGCATTTCAGACTAGAGAGAGGGACAAGACCAACTAAGAGGCTCCATCCAAACACAGCTATAAGTGCTGAAACATAAAATAGGAATAAAACATGAATAGAAAAACCAACCAACCAATAAAACAAAGAAAACAATCAGTAAATACATTTCAGTAATAACTTTAAATCTGAATGGTTTCCACTTATCAATCAAAAGACACTACTTAGGTCAATGGAGTAAGAAACAAAATCCATCTTTTTGTTGTCTACAAGAAATTCATTTTGTTTTCAAGTACAGTCACCACCTTAGAGTGAAAGTAATGAAAAAAGTATTGTAAGCATATGGGGCCAGGAAATAAACAGGCATCCTAATCTTAATATCTGACAAAAGAGACTTCAAACCAAAAGTAATCAGAAGAGATAAAGGACATGTAATTCTGATCAAAAGAACAATCAACCAGGGAGACATTACAATTCAAAACATATATGTACCAAACCCTGGGACACACAACTACATCAAAAGCATACTACTGAACTTCAAGATACAGAAGAACCATAACTCACTTTTAGGTGATTTCAGTGCCACACTTTCTTCAATAGACAGGTCACCTGGACAGAAGATAACAGAGAAATATTAGAATTAAATGGTATACATCAAATGTACCTAACAGATATCTACAGAATATTTTACATAAACACTAAAGAATACAAGTTCTACTCAACAGCCCACTAAATAAAAACATTCAACAACTACATAAAAATTGAAATAACTTCATGCATTTTATTTGGCCACAATACAACAAAGATTCAAATCAATGGCAAAAAGACTCTCTAGAAATTACATGAATTCATGTTGATTAAATAAATCAGTATTAAAATGAATGATGAATGGTTATAGAAGTCAAAAAAGAAAGAAAAAAATCCTGAAAGTAAATAAAGATGAAAATACACTATACCAAAACTCTGGGACATATTAAAATGACCTTAAGAGGGAAATTTAAAGTTATAAGTGCCTACATTAGAAAGTCATAATTGAATTAATTTAAATGAAATAATTATATTTAGAAAAATAAAAGCAAATCAAACCCAAAATATAATAGAAATAAATAAATAGTAAAACAGATCATAAATTAAAGGAATAAAAGCAAAACAGTGCAAAGACTCAATGAATCTAAGATCTGGTTCTTTGAAAAGAAAAATAAAATGTGAAAAGATAAGCAAGATTGACAGACTCTTAGCCCAATTAACCAAAATAAAGAAAGGGATGACCCAAATTAATAGAATCAGGGATAAATAAGAAAACATTACAATAGATTCCAAAGATTTTCCAAATATTTTAAAGAATATTTTAAAAATTCATATACCATTAAGCCAGAAAACCTAAGAGAAATTGATGAATTTCTAAGTTATTTCTAAATTCTAAATTTCTAAATTCTAATTTCTAAATTATCTAAACCATCAAAGTTAGACTAAGAAGAGATAAATTTAAACAAACTATAAACCAATAAGAGCAAAATAGTAACAAAAGTACTTCTGACTAAGACATGCCCATGTCCAGAGGCATTCACAGCAGAATTCTACTAGACTTTCTTCAAAGATGACTTTTAAAATTAGATCCCCAAACTTCTTCTATGATGCTGGTATTATTCCAAAACCAGGTAAAAACACAATAGGAAAAAAAAAAACACTACAGGACAATATCTCTCATGAACACAAGCGCAAATACTTCAATAAAATACTTGCAAACCAAATATAGACATATATCAAAAAGATAATTCACCATGATCAAATTGTCTTTATCCCAGAGGCACAGGATGTTTCAACATAAATAATAAATAAATAAATAAATAAATAAATAAATAAATAAGTAAATAAATAAATAATTTTGAGTACCCATCATTAAGGCCATCTCACACTTAACAAAAATGCCAACAATACATACTGGAGGAAAGACAACATCTTTGACAAGTGCTTTTTGGAACTCTGCATGTCCACATGTAAAAGAAATTAGACCTGTATCATACACACACACACACACACACACACACACACACACACACACACACACACACAATGCCAGATGTCAAAAATCATAATGTGAAATCTAAAACGCTGATATTGTCAGAAGTAACTACAGACAGTAGTCAACAAGTGCAATTTATAGAGAATTCATATCCCAACTTCTGTCCACACAGTGTTGTGGAATACTGGTTGTTTATTCTTGTTATTATATAGTTGATTGGGAAGCTCTTATGACTATATGGCTGATGGGGATCTAGCTTGAGGTTGTCCAGCATCTCAAGAGAATGCTGTAATCTACACCGTTATCCTGGGGAAAGATCAGCATTGGCAGTTCAAAATGCCATTTTGTCCAAAGGCTTATCACTCTCAGACCCTCTAAAAGTGAAAAAAGAGTTACAAATCATGCGCCATATGCAATGGCCACATATATATCTTATTTCAAAAGAGTCTCCTGAAACAGAAAAAGAGATGTCTGAGGACTAGTAAATGTCCCTTAGTAATAGAGAGCTTGCCTTCTAGGTGCAAGGCTCTGGCTTCCATCTTTAGCATCTCAAACAATAAAAAAAAAAGAAAGATATTGGTGTCAGTTAATTTAATTAAAGTATTTAATAAGTGCCTACCATGTACCCAAAGTTTTTATGTTATTTATAGACAGTGTTGGCTTAAAATACAAATATTTCAGATACTAATGATGCTTGACTTAAATTTATTATTACCTATGGAGCATATTATTCTTACAATACATGGTAGGCAATCTCCAGATCCTAAAGCGTGAGTTAAATGTTGTAGAGAATCTGGGAGGCTGAATGGTTGTGAAATATTTTGCAGACCACATCAATTATATAGATTGATACTGGTATAAATGCTGATTTTCCAGGAAGTCTTCTTCTGTACTTTCAGGTAGAAATCCTCCTCTCCCACATCCTGTACACTACTCAATAAATTCTTCCATGAGGTATCTTTTTTTTTTTTTTTTGTAAAAAATACAAGTTCTTTTAAATCAAATTTAGTTTTAATTTTTCTTTATATCGTATATATTATTCTCTTTATATCTTTATATCTGGTCCATGCTATTTTCAAATGTTACTTGCATTGAGTTTAAACTTTGTCTCCAGTCAGTCTGTCTCACGAAGGGCAAATATTTCATATAATTGGGTCACTGAGAGCTATATCCAAGCCACAAAGGAGAAGAATGAAAGAAGATTCTGACTGACATGCAAAAGTCTTTAGGTGACTAGTTCAGAATCTAGAAGAAAGGGGATATGTCAGAACCCATCCTGTGTCTTTGTGGCCTACTCACTTTGGGGTGACTATGGTCAAGCAACAGTGGGAAATCCATTCAGCAGGTCTACCCCCTTTATGACCCTTCATGTTTTAAGTATAAAATAAGATGTTTAGGCAAGGAAATGTTTAATGTTGTCCAAACCTTGCATCCAATAGTATTTTAATTAAAAATAACTATACTATTTATTAAGCAAATGTATACTAATCATCATTATCTAACTGCATTATACTAGAAGATGGATACAGGCCTGCCATGATTTCCTTTAACAGGGAGTTCAGTACAGTTGGTGGAGGAGATAATTCACTGCCTGTCAAGTGTAAAATACTAGTAGCTCTATTGGGGTATTTAAGAGTAGGTTCCAGACTTACTCTATGAAGCTACAGGTATGATTTCTTTTCAGTAGGATGGCATCCTAACAATGCTCAGGAGAAATCCAGAAAACCAACAAAGGCTAAATCCTAGAAAGTACAGGTGATCAAGAAACCTCACATTTGTTAAGCAACTTTGGAGCCAACAAAATATCTTAATAAATGCTGTTCAGTTTGATCCCTGATGAAAGGTGAAGAATTATTATTACTGCTGTATAAACGGTATAGTTGGGGGTTGGAGGTGGTTAAAGAATAGAATTAAAAGTGGCAGTGAAAAAGAGCTGTTGCCATATAGTAGCTCTCTCAACCAGTTCATGTTAACTCCCTCTTGAGTATAGCCAATCTCAAAAACTACTAGATCGCCTGGCAAGATGGCTCAGCAGGGAAAGGTGTTTACTGACAAGACCAATAGCCTGAGTTTGATTCCCAAAACTCACAACGGAAGGAGAGAAGTCACTCCTGCTAAGTTGCCCTCCTACCTCCCTGTGTACAGTAGTGCATTCACATTCCCTGATAAATGAATAAACAAGTACATGTAAAATAATACCAGGTGACTTCTAGCTAAGCTGCTTGTCTAAAAGCTGCATATGTGTGACCCTGTACAGCTAGGGGGAACTGAGTCAGGACAGGGGAAAATAAACCATTCTGAAAAGAGAAAGAGAGGAACAACTTGGGGAAGAACCTCAGAAATCTGCAAAGCAAGTCAGAGTATCTGGAAAGTGTAGAGAAAAAGATGGTGACGTGTAGCTAGAGTTTTCCTGCCTTGCCCACAGTCAGGACAAATCTTTGTTACCTGCCAGTCCCATAGCCGCTCAGATCCAACCAAGTAAACACAGAGACTTATATTGCTTACAAACTGTATGGCCGTGCCAGGCTTCTTGCTAACTGTTCTTATAGCTTAAATAAATCCATTTCCATAAATCTATACCTTGCCACGTGGCTCATGGCTTACCGGCATCTTTACATGCTACTTGTCCTGGTGGTGGCTGGCAGTGACTCCTTCTGCCTTCCTGGTCTTTCTTTTCTCCTCTCTGTTAGTCCCGCCTATACTTCCTGCCTAGGCACTGGCCAATCAGTGTTTTATTTATTGACCAATCAGAGCAACACATTTGCCATACAGAACATCCCACAGCAGTGACATACTAAGTAAGTCAAACATAGCTTCATGTAGGCAGTTCCCTAGTGGAAGAAGAGGCAGAAACTGCACCCCAAAGCTATTTCTTTCCTCCCCCTGAGTGGTACTGGGGATTAAACTATCAAGAGTAAGCTGCTCAATAAGAAGATCCCTCAATAAAGCCAGGACAGATACCTAAGCCAACAAATGTACACTGTAATACAGAAACACAAGAAACACACACACACACACACACACACACACACACACACAGAGAGAGAGAGAGAGAGAGAGAGAGAGAGAGAGAGAGAGAGAGAGAGCAAAGCACAAGACTCCTTTAAATGATCATGACTTCTCAACTACTGAACCTAAAAGATAATAAAATATGTCAATTGTAAGATGAAGAACTGAAAAGTTTACTGGACAGGAAAGCCAACAGCATAGAGGGAAGAAAACCATCAAAATGAGTAAGTCAGCAATGCGAATGGAAAAGTCAGCAATATATAAGAAAACTCAGCAAGTAAATTGAGATTTTGCCATTGAAATAGAAATGCTGTGAATGAAAAACTCAAGGCACTAAATGAAAACCATACTGGAAACTATCACCAATAGCCATAACCAAGGAGAACATCAGTGATACAGGACAAGGGCAATGAAATAGCACATTCAAATACCAACAAACTGGGAAATAACACAAGTGTAAGCACACCATCCAAGAAGTCTGGGATACCATCAAGAGGTTAAACCCAAGTACCCATAGGAGAGAAAAGAGAGCTGAGAAAGGCACTAATGTCATAGAGAATCATAGAGAATCTGTTCAATACAATTATTGTGAACTTCACAAACCTAAAGAATCAATTAGACATTCAAACATGATTGCTATTCCCAGAAAAATTATATTTTAAATTGACATAGAAGTAAGGAAGTTTCAAGAGAAGCTTAATGTAAATCATCAATCTTTTGCTACTAATAAGAAAGGAACAAAGAATAATCCAAACAAAAGGAAAAGGAAAAAAAAACACAAACAAAATCAAATGAATTTGTAAATATGTCTCAATAGTAACACTAAACATAAATGGCCTCAACTCACCAAAAATGAGGTACAGACAAGATTACTCTTAAAAATCTCAACCACCTCACTTCCTAGGACCCATGTAAAGGTAGGAAGGAGAGAGCCTACTACACAAAGTTGTCCTCTGACCTCCACTCGCACATCATGGCACCCCCCATCATATACATATACACACACTATAATGACAAATACAAATTAATCATTTTAAAAGTTAAAAAAATACTCCAAATAAATAACCTAATGATGTACTTCAGGGTCTTAGCAAAAAACAAAACAAATTTCAAGATAGTGGGCTAAACTTCATGAAATTGAAACTAAAAGAACAATACAGAGAATCAATCAGGAGAGCTGGCTTTTGAAAACAAAATAACAAAACAAAAAAATTGACAAAAGCCCTTGTCTAAAACCATAACCCAAAGTGATGATGTGAAATGAAAAGGAAACAATTACCAGAGAGAAGAGGCAGCCCACAGGATAGGAGAAATTCCTTGCTAAGAGAGGGGGTTAAAATCTAGAATACACAAAGAACACAAAGCCAAGCATGAAACAAATAACAACAACAAAAACCAAAATCAGACCACCCAATAAACAAATTTGCCAGTTAACTGAATAGGCAATTCTCTAAAGAAAAACTATCAATGGCCAATAACTACTGAAAAAGTATTTAATATTCTGAGTCACCAGAGAAATGCAAAGCGACTCCATTTCTCTCCAGTGAAAATAGCTAGCATCAAGACAACAAAAAAGGATTGCAGATGCTGATGAGGATGTGGAGGAAGAGGAAACTTTTTAGCCTCTGGGAGAATTGCAGAGTGGTGCAGGTGGATACTATAGAAATGAGTGTGGAGGTTCCCCAAAAGCTGAAAGCAGAAGTACCCCATTACCCCAATATTCTGCTCTTGGATATATGCCCAAAGGACTCTAATCAACACACCCGGAGACACCTGTGAATCCATGTTCACGGTTACACTATCTCCACAGCCAGGGAATAGAACCAGTGCAGATAACCATCTACAGGTGGATGGATGATGAAAATGTAGCATACACACACACACACACACACACACACACACACACACACACACACACTGGCATTTTGTACAGCCATAAAGAAAAAAAAATGAAATTATGACATCTGTGGGAATATGGATGGAACTGTAACTCATTATGCCAAGAGAAATAAAGCAGACTTAGCAAAACAAATGTTTCATATTTTCTTTCGTCTTCAGACTCCAGATTTAGACTTGTGTGTGTGTGTGTGTGTGTGTGTGTGTGTGTGTGTGTGTGTGTGTGACCAAACTAGAAAACTAGAAAGGAATCCCAAGTGGGAAGAGAGTTTAAAGGAAGATACAAAAAGGGCAATAGAATAGATGTGACGAGGAAACAGAAGAGGTATCTAATGGGAGAAAGGTAACCAGCCAGAATGGGCTGAGGGCATGAAGGGGCAGGGGCAATTTACAGCAAAGAATAATAAACCACATGTGTGAAACCCATTACTTTGCATACTATTTTTTTTTGTTAGAAATGGTAACCTTAGACAATGTTATTCTAAGATCACAATAAAGTGAGACAGCAAGCTCCCTTTATCTAAAGTTAGGCACCAAGGTCAATTCATTATCCACAACATATCAAAATCCTTCTCTCTTGAATAAAATTAATGACTTCTATGTCTTTGCCAGACATGGTTACGGATGAACCTTTCTTTTCACTATAGATACAGTGTTTTGGGAAACATGATCATATATTTGTATCCACTTTTTAAATAATATCCATTTTTTTTGTGTGTGGGGGAACTCATGTAGTGTAAGTTTCGCTTCTTCTAACCCTTTCACACTGAGATGCCCTATACTTCCTGTGATGTGTGATGATAGCCTTTGCTATAAAGGGTAGTGTCCTTGTTAGTTTTGTTGTCAACTTGACATACCTGGGAAGAGGAGACTTTACTGAAGAATGGTTCAATCAGATTGACCTGTGGGAAAGTCCATGGGGGCATTTTGTTGGTTGCTAATAGGTACAGAAGGGTCCAGCCCACTGAGGACGATGTCATTCTTAGGCAGGTGGGCCTGGGCTCTATAAGGCAGGCAGTAAAAGGATAAATCTGGGAGCAAGCCAATAATCAGTGTTCCTCCACGCTCTCTGCTTCACCTCCTGTCTCCAGGCTCCAGCTTTCCTTTGCCCTGGTGGACAAACTGTGACCTGTAAGCCAAATAAATCCTTCCTTCTCCAGGTTGCTTTTGGTCAGCAGAATGTTTTTTTTTTTTTTTTTTTTTTTTTTTTTTTTTTTTTTTTGGTTTTTTGAGACAGGGTTTCTTTGTATAGCTTTGTGCCTTTCCTGGAACTCACTTGGTAGACCAGGCTGGCCTCGAACTCACAGAGATCCGCCTGCCTCTGCCTCCCGAGTGCTGGGATTAAAGGCGTGCGCCACCACCGCCCGGCTAGCAGAATGTTTTTTATCACAGCAACAGAAAGCTAACTAGGTAATAAAATCCAAGTAGGTAAAACTGTTGGCTTGTTCTTCCTGGTCTTTGGTTAGAGATCACAGACAGCTCCGAAAAGATTGGATGGGATTGCCACAGTCACACAATTAGTAAAGAGTTTTCTTTTTCTCTCCAGGCCACTCACACTCGAGGAATCAAGACTAAACTCCTGTTTCCATGGTTGAGAGGGATAGAGAGCACAGGGGCGGGCAGGGGCAGACAATTAAAAGTCAGCGATTTAAAGGAGAGGGAATCATCTTACTTGCTGTTTGAGTTTCTATTGTAAAAGTTTGAAAGCCTTTTTAAATCAAATGGTTTCAGTTGAACCATATATTAGTCTGGTGAGGAAGGTGAGGGTGGGTATTAATCTGTCATTTGGCAGGTGATGTAGGAAGTGATCACATACAGGCCCTTAGCTTGTTAGTGGGAGGCTCTTCCCGTCTCTAGAGGTCCCTGAATGAAATGGAGTACGTGTTTTGAACTCAGTCAAATCATGTGGGAAGGATTTCATTAGGAATGGGTGTGAAGGTTTAAAATCACACACAGTGTGAGCAAACAGCTCTTCACTGTTAGTGAAATCTGATGGATGTTGTTAATAGGGGATGGGCTCAGATTTGAAGGCATTTTATCTAGACCTTGAGAACATACGTGGAGCAGCAATGTGTACCTGGAGTGCGCTTGGGTGAGGTAATGACTCTGCAGAGTGGTTTTGAAACTACATCTAACGGAAAGGGTTAAGGCAAGGAGAATGGGGGCCGTTGGTTTGGAGACTGGTCCCACATGCTGGAAATACGAGAGCTGCCTTCAGACTTAGGAAAGGCCATCACACAGAAGAGAAAATAGACTCTCACTACTTTGCTTTGGAGACAGAATTAAGACCAGTGGGTGGAATTTAAAAGAAGCCAGCTTTTGGCTCAATATAGGAACTGTCTTTTTAACGTGGAAAACTGCCCAATTGTGTAGATGGCAGTAAGCTCCCATTCCTG
Source organism: Peromyscus maniculatus bairdii (assembly GCF_049852395.1). Classification (NCBI taxonomy): domain Eukaryota; kingdom Metazoa; phylum Chordata; class Mammalia; order Rodentia; family Cricetidae; genus Peromyscus; species Peromyscus maniculatus. The sequence goes on from NC_134870.1 coordinate 69,779,064, forward strand.
AGAGAACTTAAGTATAACCTGGAGGACATTTTGTGGAGAACAGACACAGGTGGAAGTCTTGCTCTCCACACCTGTGGCTGCTTCATCTCTAACATACCACCTCGACTCTTTCAGATACCGAGATAGGCACTGGCGCAGGGTAACGATGGTATGAAAAATTCAAAGATTTGTAAGGTACACTGATTTTTTCAGTGTTTTTGTTTTAATTTGATGATTGGTTTATTTGAATTTTAATTTAATCAGCTTTCTGAAGAGTAGTATATCTTCCCAGATTCATTTGATTGATGTGTATATGGACCATATAGTGTATATGTTCCAGGCTCTGTGAAAAATTCGGGGAGTAAAATAGACATAGACTCTCTCCTCATAGAATTCTAACAATATCTTAAAATTGAAAGGAGGAATAATATAATAATCTATTTTTAAATTTTTCACAAGCATCAGTAACACATCAGCACACTAATAAGATGGCATATGAAGAAATAAATTAGAATTCAGGACAATTTATGCCCAGTGTTACATACTGCGTGATGGATCACTTGCCTCTTAGCATGTTTTCTTAGAGCTGTACAAATCATTTCTAGAAGACTTTGAAGTTGGTTTGTACAAGAAGTCGAGGATGGCCATTCAAGTTCAATTCTAAATGTTAACAGTTCTATAACAGATATAGCTTCTTCTGAAGGAGCAGTTCTCTAAATATTTTACTCCAGAGACTGAGAATAAAAGAAGCTGTCTTCAGATAACTTCCCAGTAATGCAGCTCATCTCAGTTCATTTCTTAATAGGAACCTTTAAGGCACTACACTAAATACTCCAGAGAAGTCAGAAATAGATGAGACATAGCCCTTGGCCTTAGGAACTTAAAGTTGACTTTGGAACCTACAAATAAATAACTATATTCAAAGTAAAATATCCAAGTGCCTTAGGGGAGAAATATGGAGACAGAGATTGTGTTTCCTTCTGAATTTGAGATGGAAATGCAATTTCATGGACATTTTGGAGGTTGCATACACTTTCATAGTGAATGTGAGGAGCAGGATCTTCTAGGAAGACACATAAGCAAGACACGGAAATTAGAGTATGTGAGATGCCTTGGAGAAACAGCAGAGATCCTGCAGTTGGGAGGCTGAGTAGGTAGTTACAAAAAACAGTGGAGCATTGGAAAAAGTAGAAGGTTGCATGCCCAGAGCAAGGTCTCAAGTTCAATAGGTAATTGAGAATCATGAAAAGTGCTCAGCAGAGAAGACATGAGGCATTTCACAGATTGGGATGCATTAGAAGTTGGAGTGGCAAGTCAGGTGTCTAGGAAGTGGAGAATATCCAACTGCAGGTAGAGAAGTGACATTGTGAGGAATGAGAGTCCATGAGGCTTAAACTTTGGAATAAATGTGGTAGAGGAAAGGTAAGGACAAGCAAGTGTAAAGAGGATGGGGAGAACTAGGTAGAGAGAAAATGGGGAGGATTGTGCTTTAGATACTAATTTTAGGTGTCTCAAGGACTCCAGGCTGAAAGATTATGTACTTGCAGCTGCAAGCTGTTCTATGAAACTTAAGGTAAAAGTTGAAGTTGCTACCAGGGATTTAAAGGTCACATGGGTAGAAGTCAGTGTCATATGAGAAGATGAAAGCATGGGGAAGGGTAGCTCAGTTGGTAAAGTACTTGCAAGAATAGGAGGGTTTTGTCTGTTTATTTTGGCTTGGCTTTTATTTATATTTTTTTTGAGACAGGATTTCTCTGTGTAACTGTCCTGGCTGTCTGGGAACTAGCTCTGTAGACCAGGCTGGCCTTGAACTCACACACATCCTTCTGCCTCTGCCTGTGGAGTGCTGAGATTAAAGTTATGCACCACTACCATCTGGCAAGAATGAGTTTGAACCCTAGAATTCCATGTCTTTAAAAAGGCTAGGCATAATGATGTGCACTTGTAATCCCAGTGCAGACAAGGCAGAGAGAGACTGGTAGATCTCTGGGGTTTTCTGGCCAATTAGCCTAGCCTACTTGGTGAATTCGAGGCTAGGGAGAGACCCTGTCACAAAAAAGGTAGAAATCACTTGAGGAATGTCCTTGGCCTCTACACATACAATCACATTTGTATATGTGTACTCTTTTCTTGCACATAAGACAATATAAAATTATTAAGAGATTAAGTACAGGGTTTATCAGGATATTTGAAGGGAATTACATGGTTTTTGAGTCATTACTACCAAGCAGGGTGTAGAAATCAGATAATATGATCAATATATCCATCAATGGTAGAGGTCAAGGAAGGTCAGAAATGAGCAATGGATTTTGATTTTGGCAATTGCAGTTGCCTTAGTGACTTACAAAAAGCAACATTGATACCAAGTAGAAGACGGAGCCAGGCTACATTGGGTGGTTTGAGCAGAGGAGGAAGTTGTTGAGCCATATTTTAAGGGTGATATAAAGTGATAGAGTACTCTGAGAGGACAGAAGGTTAACAAGATGCTTTAGTAAGGCAGGAGAGACAAGAATCCAATTCCAGAAGTCAGTAGAATGTGCAGAGGCTGAAAGTATGAACAAGAGCAAAAAAACAGAACACTTGCTGTCGGAGTCTTCTATGAACACACAGAGATCAAGGATCTGCAGCCTAGGTGTCTCCATCCTCCTTGAACAGGTTGTCATCCTCTCACCCACTAAAGCTGTGTTTTGGCTCACATAGTCACTTCCTCTCATCCCAGCACCAGTGAGAGCATTCTTAGCCTGCCCCAGCTGGCAATGCTTCCTCTTTTTCTGAACTCCTCTTACTCCAACAACTAAGGCTCCCTAGAGTGTAGACTCAGACCAGGTTACATTCCTCAACTCTCAGTAAGCGTTAGTGGAACCTGATCACATAGCAAGTCATTGATACCCTTCTTAGAGTCAGAGTACTAAATTGAGAAAGTCCAAGTACAGAAATTGAGGTTATGAAAGATTCAGGACTTAATTTACTAATTCTATCTTTTGTCAAACATTTGAAAAGTATTTATCTGGGGCAGATACTACGAGGATCTCAGGACCTCAAAAAGACAAAACTATTCACAACCTAGTCTTCAAGAGGGAGACAAGCAGCTTGGCAAAATGCAAATTGTACAGTGCAAATGGTGGAGTGTGCAAGATGGGATTGGAGCAGATGTTCTGGTAAGTCACAAGGTCACACACATAACTGTAGTGGGTAGCTGTTCCAGCTTTGACCTCGAAACACTGTCCCTAGAATGACAGCAGGTAACTGCCACACCTGCCTATGACCTGCCCCTGGGGCTGACCTGCCCTTGGAGTGTGGCTGAGAGGGAGCCCCTTAAGACTCGAGGTGTGTACATGTTTGGCACTTCTGGATACCTTGTGCTCCTGGAAGCTGGATGGGACACCAAGCCAGAGTTCTCTGCTGGATGGTACCTCATCTCTCCCAGATCCTGTAACCAACCCATACTGGCTGTAAGTTATCCCAGAAATAAACCTCTCTTGATTATCAGATAAATTATGTAGAATTGCCTCGTTAATTACAGTAATACATAACTCAGATGCTAACTATGTCCGGAAAGATGTCAGTATGGAATGTCTCTTTGTCCTGTACCCAAAAGGAAGATCAAAGACCTATGTCTGCCTTATAACTCTCACTTCAGAGTATGGCCCCAACCATCCAAGTTCATGCCGTTACTCTTCAAACATGTGTAATGGTTAATTACTTGATTCAACAACTGATTGCTCTGTCTTAGCAACAATTTCCTATTCTATCCTGGTGCACAAATACTTGGACAAGAGCTGCTGCTTGATAGATATTTGGGTAACAGTGAGGCTGTTGTTGCCTTTATAGGAAGGGAACATCTTGATGGAAGTAGAGAGGTGGCTTAGGATCTGCTGGAGAGAAAGGAATGAGGGAAGAGATGAGGAATATGTACTTAAGGACTGTGTACAGACCCTACTCTGAACTCCCTTGATGCTGATAGTTCAGTAGTAACAGCACTTTAAATCTTTTAATTTGGTTCGCTCTCCCCTCCCTCCCTCCCTCCCTCCCTCCCTCCCTCCCTCCCTCCCTCCCTCCCTCCCTCCCTCCCTCTCTCTCTCTCTCTCTCTCTCTCTTTCTCTCTCTCTCTCTCTCTCTCTCTCTCCCCCTCTCTCTCTGACTACTTTCAGAGGAAGCTTCTCACCCCAAACCAGTGTTTGCACCTTCATGGTAACTCACACATGGTTATGCTGTTTGGCACCAGATGCTTTGGGCTTGAAGCTTCTTTTCATTTTGTCTTATTGTCCTAGGATTTGGTTCTCTGTATTGGAGGTCCAGCTCAGCAAAAGAATTGAAATCCAAAGAGATGGAAGGGAGGGACAGCTAGAGACAATTTCAATTGAAAGCATGGTTTACAGCAGCAGACGTTCCAGAAGCAGGAAAGACGTTCTAGTGTGTCAGAGAGGAGTCAAGGCTCAGGGTTTATGGCTGAATTTTGACCTTGGGTTTGCCCCTCACAGTGAATAATCTCACGGGTCCTCTCTGCATTTCTAACTCTTCCTTCTTCAGGTAAGAATTTGGGGGATGAGAGAAAGGCTTTAAGAGCCCTTGAAAGCCCTTTCAACTCTAGTAGTCTCCAGATTGCTAATTAAAGCCCCAAGAAAACTGCAGCTAATCATTATATACATATATATGTATATATATGTATCAAAATATATTTGGCTCTGGCCCCTTAGCATGGGAAGTGGTGGACCACAGACATCACAGCTGAGATATTAATAGATAATTCCAAATGTTATATTTGCATAGATATGGTACTCATTATGCAGATTGCCAATTATGAATTATTTGTTCTTTCCTCTAGGAGAGAGACTGTTTATTTGCAAACTGCATGAGGGTGACTTTGGGTAGCATGCAGACAAGACCCTCATTCAGCAGATCTTTGTGGCGCTCTCTGCAAAGGCCTGTGCTTAGGTTCTTAAGGCAGTAGGGGTAGGTCCACCGAGAATGTGGGAAAGAGGAGGGATGCCCAGGCTGAAGACTATAGGCGGACAGCCATCAAAGGTTTTGATGTTAGTATAATCAGATGCCTAATGCAAACAAAGAAATCATCTTACTGTAAGGTACACACTACAGTGAGTCTGGAGCATTTTGTCCTCAGAGTTTTTTTCTAGTTGTACTATAACAAAGGTCCCTATCCCTAAACCCCAGCTTTAATGGCATCTGGCCACTGACTGACTATGTAGAGGCACCTTTTAAAGACATTTATTTGGATCGGTCTCACTTCTCCTCACCGTTATAGAGGCTCTGAGAATTTACATACTGTTGCCACGCTGATCTGGTATTCCATCATGGCTGTCTGATGCCGGAGCCTGAGCACTTACCCACTGTACTCTGCTCTTCCTTAGACACTTAGTACTTTGACCAAAGGCCATTTTTCTCAGGGCCACTTATAAACAGCAGCCTGAGTCCTCTGGGCATGTTGAACTGGGAGCATCTGATATAGTGCCCCCGGTGTCCTCTATTAGGCACTGGGTTCCACTTAAGCCTCTAAATCTGAGAGGAGTCTGAAGTTGGCTCCAGAGGGAGTGTGGAAGTGATGAATGCATTTTTAAGAGGGGAAATGAGGGATGGTTGTAGGAATTGCTTGCTGTGAAGAAAAAGAGGAAGCTGACAGAGTTTCTGGGGGGGTGGTACAAACTGCAGCTAATGTGAAATGGATAAAATCACAGGTCTGGAAGAAGAAAAAAGCTTGAAAACTTCTAATACGCTATCCATCCAATGCAGAGACCCCGAACTGCAGAAGATGAGCATCGGAAGAGATGAGGGAAAGGATATGCTCTTCTTTAGGATGGGCAAGAAGTAGTGAATCAAAATGTTCATGGATTGCATGTTTCTTGTATGATCAAACCTGGACACCATGGCATGTGGCAAACACAAATGTGAACCCTATTCTGAAGAAGTTGGTCTAGTTAGTTGTTTTATTTCTGAATAAAACAGGCTCTAGAAGATGATATATTAGTTTCAGAAATGTGGTTTAGAGGTCTTTTGCCAATTATGTTACATGTGACTGTCAAACATTTGAGATGTGACCAAAAAATTTAAACTATATAATCATCAAATATTTATTGTAAAAGAGTAAAATAAGGAAGCTGTCGTTTCTCTAAGGTCTATTTTTTTTTACACCTTTGTCAAAACTCAGGTAACTGTCATTACATGGGTTTGTATGTGGATCTTCTATTTTTTTCTATTGATCTCTCTCTCTCTCTCTCTCTCTCTCTCTCTCTCTCTCTCTCTCTCTCTGTGTGTGTGTGTGTGTGTGTGTGTGTGTGTGTGTGTGTGTATGTGCGCGTGCGCGTGCGCGTGCGCGTGTGTTTGTACCAATTTCACAATGCTGGGAAAATTGAGTATTTGTGAAAGAAAGAAACTAGACTCCCATCTTTTTTTTTTTTTTTTTTGGTTTTTCGAGACAGGGTTTCTCTGTGTAGCTTTGCGCCTTTCCTGGAGCTCACTTGGTAGCCCAGGCTGGCCTCGAACTCACAGAGATCCACCCGGCTCTGCCTCCCAAGTGCTGGGATTAAAGGCGTGCGCCACCACCGCCCGGCTAGACTCCCATCTTTTTACCCCACACAGAAATCAACTCCAAGTGTATCAGAAACTTAACGTAAGTCCTGAAACTCCAAAACTGTTAAAAGAAACTTAGGGAAAACACTTCAAAATAAAGGTATAGGTAAGGACTTTCTGAATAAGCCTTTAATCACTTAGGAACCAAGGCTAACAACTGACAAATGGAACATCCTGAAGTTTAAAAGCTCTGTACAGCACAGGAAATGGCTGACTGATGGAAAAGAAAGCCTACAAAATTGGAGAAAAATCTTTGCTAGCTGTTCATCTGACAGGTAATTAATACTTAGAATACGCAAAGAACTAAAAAAAATTAAACATCGAGAAAATAATTCAATTAAAAATAGGCTAATAAAATATATAGACAGTTCTTAAAAAGAATACAAACAAATTAAAACTATTTTGAGATCCCATCTCATCCCAAAGATAATGCCTATAACCAAGAAAGCACAGCTGCTATGGCTGATTGCACAAGACCTGCACAAGATCAAGCCAGTTTAGTATAGGTGTGTATGTGTAGAGGGGCTTATTAAGTCCATTCTTGAGTGAGGAACTATTGGTAACTGACAGCATCTTGAGGAGAGAATGACAGTGTTTTTGAAAGGGTGCAGCCTTTGTAGGTCTATCACACACTAGTGGATGCCCCACATCTAAGAATACGTGGCCATCACAATCTGGACTCAGTGAGTTATTAAAACGAAGAAGAAGGTACAAAGTTGGGAGCTGGGCAAAGTAGGCAGGTGAATGTTGGAGGAGTTAGGAGGGAATTGGGGATGAATTTGATAAAGTATTAAGATCTTACAGAATTTATAAAATATGTTTTAAATAAAAATTAAAAGAGAAAACAAATGATGGGGGATGAGGCTGGAGAGATGAAGCAGTGGTTAAGAGCGCTTGCTACTCTTGCAGGAGACCTGGGTTTGGTTCCCAACACTCACATGGCAGCTCACTACTGTCCATAACTCTAGATCCAAGTGATACCCTCTTCCAGTCTCCACAGGTACCAGGCACACACATGGTATATTTATATACACGTAAGCAAGGACTCATAAGCATAACATAAAAATAATTAAATCTTTAAAATAAACACAATTTAGAAAGAAAGTGCTCAGACAACTAGGGGTGTCGAACATTTGAAGCCATGTTTTATTTGTTTTTTGTTTTTGTTTTGTGCTTTTTCTTTAGCTCAGATCTGCATTGCTGGCATTTGTCAATTTCTCCTCCAGAGACACAAAATAAACAGTGATGGTGGCTTAGGCTGTGCAGTTTGAATAACTGAAACTGGTATCTCAGCTCAGCTCAGGTTCTTAGATTCATTCATCTTAAGCAGCTGAACATGATTCCTCTGTGAAGAAGACTAAGCAATGTCACTGTGTTTTCACTCAATAGACAGCACAAGAATAAATAACCTGGGTTTAGCTGAGTGTTGGGGCTCAATGCTCATTAATATTAGCAGGCAGCATCATTATCCTTTGTATATAATGTTGTGAATTACAATTAATGTATACCTGGCTAGGTATTCCGTGGGTGAAAAGAGTCCTCAGGGTCTACTAATTGTAGTTGACTACTCTGTGGGGGAATCAGAGTTTGAAATGTAGTGGGATTTGGGGAGAGGAAGACAGTGTGGTTGGTCAGGAAGAAGAGCGCAGTAGGAATTGTATGAAAGGTGACTTTGAATCCTTTCTGTGGAAACAGATAGGAGACATATTTTGTCATTACAGATTTCAACGTTTTGACTAATGTTGAAAAAGTGTGTGTCTGCATCAACAAAGCAGGGTGCAGAATCCCTTTACTTCTGGGGTGTTATTTAGTGTCGCCTTGGGGGACAGCAGAGTTCTTATCCTTCCCGTCTCTCTGGCCTGTCTTCCCCTCACTGAGCACTGGTAATCAGGCCTGGCTCCCACGCTGACATTTCCCTGAGATTCATTTCATGCTATTTCTTCACGGGGGCATCTGGACTGACAATGCGGAGACTTTTCCCACATAATTGAAAGGAATTTGTGATTATGTGCAGGGATGTCAGCCATGATGAGGCCTTGGACTGTTTCCAATCGCAGCAGCTTCTGATGACAGTGCTCCAGCCTCCCTTCGCTCCTCTCTCCCTGGCATTTGCCTTATGAACTTCTTTACTCTATTCTCTGAGTGATTTCTCATTACAGTGTTTTCTTTCCTTCCACCGGACTGATAGGTCCCTCTTGAAGTACACTCTTTAGGGAAGTCCCTGTTCACAAGCCCTACTGTTCACAAACGTTTCCCTCAGTGTCCGTCTCATGGCCGTATCTGGGACCCCGAGTCTGGCAAGAAAAGGTTGAGTGAATGCACGCACATTCTGAGTCTTTCTTTATCCAGGTCCTTTTGCATATGCAGAACAGAGTGAGGGCTGCATTTATCTCTGACCTTCTCAGGCTCCTTTTCTTGCATCTGTTAGGGGGAAAACAGGACTCTGAGCTCACCCGCCTCATCTCCCACGGAGCAGATGATATAGAGTCGCCTGCCTTTGCTTCCTTGCCAGCCCTGCTCTCCAAGGCCTGCCTCAGTCTTTCTCTGCTACAGATTCTCCCCGGGGTTTCTGGGGGATCCTGAGGACAGATGGCAGGGGCTTTGGGAAGAGGTTGCTGGGCCGAGTAAGCATTGCAGACCCTGGCTTCTCCAGTGTGCGAGTCTGGTCATCTTGAACCCTTCATCTCCTTAAGGCATTGCCTTTCCTTTTTCTAAGGCATAGGAAGGCCACATGTGACATGGAGAAAGAGAGTATGGTGGGACGGGGGGGGGGGGGGGGGGGGGGGGGGGGTTAATTATGACAATGCATAGGTCCATCCTTTGGAGTTTTGTCTAGAGCTGAAATAGTACATCCTCTCCTTGTATAGAGTTTCATCATGACTCTGGTGTGACTTGAGGAACACCTGTATAAGGGAAACCCTTTGGATCGCATTTTCCCATTTCTTATCTCTCTAGGAAATAGTCACAACAAAGGAGAAAGGATTGTGAGTTGCTGTGAAGTTTTGACTGCAGGCATTTTAAAGGCTATCCTGGCCTGTGAGCGTCACAAGACCAAGAGGTCTGCTTGGCTTCCTATGGTTGCTATAGTCTGAATTGAGTCTGTTTATATTCTATATACACATATATGTATATGTATATGTATACATATATGTGTAATATAATACAGATATGCCTTTCTCACCTTTTTGCTTTTATACCATTAAAAATGTTTAAGTAGCACTATAGGAAAATATTCCTAGCACAAAACATTTACATGTAAAACCTTATTTTCCTTATATGCTCTGAATTTACCCATCAGTCAGCTCACCCTTAGATAGCATCCTCGTGTTGGGCCTTTGTGATTTAACCAATAAATAGGCAATTTTCCCCCTTTGGATTCAGACATAAATTTTTTGAATGGCGTTTTTTAAAATGTCAATGTGTCTCAATTGGGCACTATATTAATCACACATGACTTAGTTTGCCAATGACTTTCCCAAGAAGGACAGAAGAGATTAAATACTCTTATTGCTAGTCCCCCAGTGAAGAGAATGCTAGAAACTGAGTGTTCTTTTTTTTTTTTTTTTTTTTTTTTGGTTTTTCGAGACAGGGTTTCTCTGTATAGCTTTGCGCCTTTCCTGGAGCTCACTTGGTAGCCCAGGCTGGCCTCGAACTCACAGAGATCCGCCTGGCTCTGCCTCCCGAGTGCTGGGATTAAAGGCGTGCGCCACCACCGCCCGGCTAAGTGTTCTTTATCCTACACTGAGTTGCCGCCATTATCCCACACTCAGCAGTCAGACCATGCCTTCTCATTTTTTTTTTTTTCGTCTTCTTTGTGGACTGAGCCCTGAACAGAATCATTAACTTCACCCAATGAAGAGTCTTATTCCCTCTTTGGTGGACTGTCTGCGAACACCCATTCAGTTTAGGAACTTCCATTTTGTTACTCGGTTTCTTGGCTGAAGAGTCTAAGAATTCACTCATCACTTCTTTCGACCTGTCACCCCTCTTGAATGGCCAACATGTTAGGAAAATATGTCATTTAATTGGATGATTTAAATGTGTGTGTTTATCATTACCTGGAATTCCTCAGGGTCCAATAGGGACTAGTTTCTTACTGGTGTGAGAGGAGCAGGGAGTTAAAGGCAATCAACCTAAAGGGATGAGGGAGCTGGGACTTTTAAAGTGCTCTTCAATCTTCACTTGCTTTTGCTGTTGCTGGTTTTTTTTGTTGTTGTTGTTTGTTTGTTTGTTTATTTCAACAAGTCTACATGGCTTTTCCTCTCCTCATTCAACACTGAAGGCCTAAAGCATTCTAGGTTTGATATTTGTGAGGTTTCATGGATTGTTAAGCACAGATAATAAATCGACTTTGCAAACACTTAACAAGGGAAATGACAGTAAGAAGTCATGTGCCTAATGTGGCAGAAAAGACTCTAGGGTTTGCTCCTTAAGTCCTGCTAGGAAAGCAAGCATCAGCTACCCACATCTGAGTTTCCCACTCTTTGTACTCAAGAAAAGGCCAAAGATGACTCCAAGGGAACGCTCTTTCTTAGTGCAGGTATCTAAGGACATAGCTGTTATTTTAAGTATTCTGTTTCCCTCCCACATTCCCTCCGGCAGTTCCACCTTCCATATATGCTAATATCATCAAACTCAACAACAGGACAGAGTATACATTAAAGGAAACATATTGCCTCTTTTAGTGCTGTTCATAAGCACTGATTACAAGATCTGCAAAGAGTCTTTAGGTAAAGGGAAAACATTAGACTGTGCCTCTCCCTTCTCCAGGGTTACATCTTCCCAGAGGGTCTGTCATATCCTGAATCCCCACAATGGGAATGAGAAATGACCATGTATAGAGCAGTAAAGGGACATGAAAGATCACAGCCACCCAGATGCTTCTGTTTCTCAGATGGTGACCAGGAGCTCATGATGTGCCTTTGATTCATCAAAAAGACCTGTAAACCTTCAGCACCTCTCTGTAGATAAAGAGGTGAAAGTTTGTTCTGATTACAGTTCCTGAACTTGGAGACTCTGAAGTTGAGCCAGGTAGTCTCTGATGTCAGGATAAATTAGAGACCCTGTAAGGAAGGAAGGATGCTGGCAAATTGGATCAATGACAACAATCTGTACCATTTGCTCATTTCCATTGGGTGAATACTTGTGTTGTGGCTGATTTCAAGCTATGACCTTTTGGTTACTGAAGTTAGAATTGAAGAAAGATGCATATAGTGGTCTTTGTAGGAGCCAAATCCAACATATACCACTGGGATAAAATGACCTTTGCAAGGGCAAAGGTCACTACAATATTTAAGTCACAGACTGATGACATTCCAGCCAACTTGTTCATTGATTCGATCAATGTGTTGTTTAAAATGAGAAGGTAGTCATTCTTTGCATTCACAAAAGATTCTCAGCTTGCACCTGAGAATTCAAAAACTAAGTGGAAAGGTATATTGACGTAAGAGTTTGCCAGTGTTCCTCTGAACTATGGGAACCATTGTTCTGTCTCACATACATCAAATTGTGGTCATTTTCCCAAAATCACAGACTTCTATATTTCTTTGACAAACACATGTTTTCCTCTCCCTGTGTGACTGAGCAAATTATCTCCCCTCCTTGGCTTGCCATTTCCACAGCTGTGAAATGGGGAGGATATGTTACAAAATTTAATGCATGAGAACTACAGATCCAAAATATAAAATGCAAAAAGTTTCCAGTCTTATCCACACCTTCCTTTGTTAACATATGGCTGGACAATTGGCTGTCTGCATCACATATTACACGGTGTGTGTATTTATGCTGGGCCTTTGAATGCCTTGTGATTTGAAAAAGTACCAACACCATACTTGGCCTTCCTTGTCCTTAAATTGCCCTCCCACAGGTTTATTTCTTCTTTTGAAGGGTCCAGGCTACTCTAGTGAAGCAGATTTACTCTGTTAGCAGTCATGAGTACTTTGACATTCATAAGTAAGAGGCCATTACCAGCAGAGTCAATTCTCCCTGCAACGAGAGAGAGGCACTGAGAAAGTATATAGGTAAGGAAGCAGGAGGAAGAGATTCAAACACAGCTTCTGGCAGGTAGAGCTATGTCTAACACCAGAGCTGGTGTTCCTGGTCACCCAGGGATGCCACTGAGTAGGTTAGGAAAGATCACCAAGAGAAGAAGAAAGATTCAGGAAAGAGATGCAGAAGTGAGGGACAGCTGTGAAACTAACAGTTTGCTGAGGTTAGGCCACACTTATTTCAAAGGGTTTGATGCAGGTGAGAACAGCAGCAGAAAGGTCCTCAGCTCCAAGAATATTCCGATGTAGCTTCTTTACCTGGTTCTATCTGGATAGGCAGAGAAGAGTCTCAGCTATCATCTTTCCTGAGGCTGATCCAGCCAGCACTTGCTGGAGAGACCAAAGGGGAGGAGAACAAAGGGAAAGGAGACCAGGAAGGAAGCGCTGGATTAGTGGAGGATGGATCATGGTAAAAGCAGTCTCTAGTGAGCACAGGAGGCTTGAGGACCCTGACCAGAGAAGCCAAGGCCCTTGTCCAGACACCAGAAAGGAGAAGTGTCTCTTCCTGCTTAAGGGTACATGCTCCTTCACGGTATGGATTTTAGAAAAGGAAGGCTATGGTGGCGCTGACTCTGACAATACTGATGGAATTTATTTGTTTTTATCACTAAACATCTCTCCCCTTTGTGATGCTGTTGTGTTGCCCAGGTGCATTTGATTATTCTGCTTCTGGGATCACCCATTCCAGCTGCAACCCTGAATGGGCTACTTGGAAAACTCACATGTGCTTAGTGTACAAAAGGGAGTCCATCCATAAGTCTGGAACAGCAATTTCAAGCAATGACATCAGTAAGAGCAATAATAGTTTACACTCATGCTGCTTGTTATAGGTCAGAAGAAGAGCTGGAATTTGAATGCAGTCCTTGTAGCTTTTGTGTCACTATAACTACCCAAGACAGTATCTCCTCTACACACACACACACACACACACACACACACACACACACACACACACACATACATCAATTATACAGCATAGGGGAAGAACATCAAAGTAGGAGCTGCAAGTGACCTGAGGATGTGGTACAGGCCTGTGCTAAATCACATCTTCAACGTCTTCTCCAAGCAAAAAGCAAAGAAGTGTCCTAAGATGAAGTCACATGCTCTGTTGTTTTATGATTTGTGTCCTTCAAGTTCCACAAAAATGGGGTGCATGCCTGATGTTTTGTTTATTTTCATGTTGCTAGGGCATGTTGCACAGTTCCTAGTAAACAGTAGGTATTTAACAAATGATTAAATGAAATGAGTGGTGCTACCCACAGAAATAATACATAGGATCCCACTGGATTCCATAATGTTCTGTAAGATATATAGAGCAAGAACTCCTACACTGACTGTTTCCCAGGCAAGACCAGAAGACTAACATGGTGGGATGGGTTGACAAAGTCATTGAGCTAGAAAAAGGCAGAATCGGAGCCTGCAGTCAAAACTGCTAATCCTAACTGTGTAAAGCTGGGGCCAGGAATAAGGTCTAGGGGATTGAAGAAGTCCATGTGTTGGAGCCTGATGGGTGGAGGGAGCAGAGGAGGCAGTGGGGTGAGAAACCCCCCCTGCATTCCTCACTTGGAGAATCCCCTTGACTTATTTTTCTGGTGACATAATCTAAAGAAGGTTGAATGGCCCCAAAGACTTGTGAATCATTCTGTTCCATTTGTTACTCTACATATAAGGGCCTCTCTTGGGTTTAGGGTATCACCACTAAGAGAAAAGAGGTGACCAGTGAGTGAAAGGTGTATTAGTTAGGGGCTTTGTAGAGAAAAAGGGTGACCCATGAGAGAAAGGTTTATTAGTTAGGGGCTGTGCTTTGTGGTAAAAACTTACCTGTAATGCCTTGTGAGTGAATTCCTGTTTAAAAGGGAGCCCTTCCCCATTCTTACAGAGGCAGCTTAGCCCACCATTGATAACAGAAATAAGAAAGTACCGTGTTTACTAGGTGTCGAGCACTGTTTGAAACACAGTTGTCACCTAGTCTGTGTTGTATGTACAACCCTGAGGATTTTTTTTTTCTTAACAGCAAGACCATCAACATTCTTCCAGATGAAGCTGATCCACTGAGAGTGTGGTTTCCAGAGACACGAAAGAAGCACAGGGTCAGAGCAAAGGTCTCAGTGGAAATAGGGAGGGCCTGGCTTGCATTTGAACAGGACTGAAAAGAATGGGTGTCACAATATGGATGTGAAACACCTCCCACAGGACTGCGTGGTGAATGGTTCCTCTCCAGCTGATGGTACTATTTTGGGAGACTTTAGAAACTGTAGGAGGTGGGGTTTCCCTGGAGGAAGTAAGCACGGGGGTGGGGTGGGTGTCTTGTCTTTCTCCTGTTCTTGTTTCTCCCTGCTACCTGTCTGCTGTCAGATAAGGCTCTCTAAGCTCGCCACAGTGGTGTTCCCAGGATCAATGGACCCAGAGTCTAGGGATGCAGCCTCTGAAACGGTGAGTCAAAATAGACCCTTAGGCTGCTTGGCTCAGGTATTTGGTCACAGGGGTGCCAAAGGAATTGACGTAATGCCTATGGTTGTTTATCTGTACATGGCTCTTTGGGGCAGGATGTTTGAGGAGACAGATGACAATCTGGGGAGGCAGCACAGGGAGGCAGGAACACAGAGGAGAGAGCACGTTGACGCTCCTCGCCCTCCAAGTCTCACTTTGCACCTGCTAACAGAGATATGAGGACTGAGCAGGTGGTTTCCCAACAGTGGCATTCACCCAGGTAGTTTCCACTCTGGTGACTGGCAGAGGAGCATGGCCCTTTCCTATCAGGGCCACCTGGCAATGGCCCAACTTGTTTCTTTTGTCTTAATCCATGTCATTCAGGAATAAAATCTGAGTTTCTCCATCTTGCACTTCTAAGCAGAGCCTCATTGGTATTCAGCAAACTTCCCCGGCCCTCTTCTCTTTTAATCCTGTGAGAAGACATTTCAATGAGTCTGAGCTGGGACAATTTAGAGCCCAGACTCTGATCTCTATTCACAGCCTGGGTACGTTCTCACAAGATTTGAGTCAGGAGGCTCAGCTTTTAGATCCCCTGTGGCATTGTCTCCAAGTTCCTCGGGGCCAGGCTGCCAAGTTCATGCGAGAGGCTGACCCCCTTCCTTTCACAGACCCACTTATTAGCAGCTTTCTTTCTTTCTTTTGCTTTTTCTTTTTCTCCCCCTTCCAGGCCCATAGATACAATTATTAGAAATTCCTGGTTTTGTGCCCATATTGAAAGAAGGCCTGAATGGGTATGCTAAGGACCCGAAAGGGAGCCACTCTCCCCAACTCCAGCTTCTGTGGTTAATTAGATTTGGATGGTTTCAGAGGAGCAGCTGGAGTTTTCAGAAAATGGGAGCGATAAAAAGGGACCATTCAAGGTATTTTGGAGGGGCCGTATAAAACAATATAGCTGTGAAATGGGGTTTGAGAAATACAACATTCTTGATTTGGTGGGGGTAGGAGTGCAGGGGAGGGCAGGCAAGGGCAGACAGGATGGCTGTGAGCGGGCAGGACAGCCCCTGGCTGGACAGACCCCATTCAGCTGGACCCTTGAGCTGGAGTCCCACAGTGCGCTCCCACCCCACACGGCAGTTCCACTGCAGGCTTGGGATAGTAGCCCCATCAAGCCCATACCTGAGGCAGGTAAGCTGGAGCAGGAGGGGGTTAGAGATTTGGATTGGAGTTCAAGGCCACTGCCTTTTGAAGTTATTCGAAGTTTATCAGCAGTACCAGGATAGTGAGGAGGCAGAGGGTGATGACCTGCCTCCAGGGAAAGGCAAGTTCTGTCTGCTGGGGATAGAACCGGACCCTCCTTGAGAGTGGCTGATGTCCCAAATATGAAAAGACTTCATAGAGAACAAGTCTCTACATTCATGTCTAGTCACATCCTTGGACCATGATCTTGTCTGTCTGTAATCAGTAGTTGATTGCTTCCCCTTCAAAGACCAGGGAGCTGGTACCAGTGCTAAGACCTCTGCTCACTCTCACATGTTCAGTCATAGCAATGAAGACGCTGGCAAGGGAGTGGGGTGCCTCGGGCACTAAGACCTCCAGAGGCTTCCTTCCATGGCTCAGTAGAGGACATCTGATGGCCAAGTCTTAGCTCGAGTTTTTAGTCTAACACATTTTTAGAGTAGATCAAGAGCACTCTACAGGAGAAAATGGACATGAGATAATATTTTATTCCATGGATCAGCATTTAAGAAACTCTGTTACAATCTAGTAGTTTTCAAATATATTTAATTCTTGGAAGACTTTTGCAAGCAACATCCTTCACAGAATCTCTGTCTACACAAAGAGAAGAAGTAAATGCTTAGTGGGCAGCTGTGGCTATGTGCTCACTGTGGCTCTTAGGACAGAGCCTGGAGCTCTGGGGACTTTAGGTTTATCTCCACGTAGCAAAGCGATTCTTGCCAAAACTTTGAAGTCATCCTATCTATGCTTTTTCTTTTCTTTTTTAAAGAAAAGGCTTTCTTGTAGACCCTATTCAATAAAGTTATAGATATGTATATAACTATATATTTTTTATACATACATATATATACAAGTATGACTATATATATATATATATATATATATATATATATATATATATATATATCCTTTTCCTTCCTAATTCTCACAGAGTCAATGTGTTTCAGGTTATCTGAGTGTGTAGGTGGAACTGTGTGGGGCAAAAAAACAGTTATTGATACCAACGTGTCCATGGGCTGCCAAGCCCTAGAGATAAAATAATAGTTTGCTCACTTTGTTAGTAAAAGTTTGTTCTTTTATAACCAAAGGCATTGTACTGTGTCCTTTGGTCATCAAGGGGTGAATGAGATGTGGTCTCTACTATTAAGGGGCTTAATCCTCTAATAAGGGATGGGAAACACACAATGACACAATGCAGGTGTCTCCTTTAGGGAAAAGACCCAGATCACTATCTAGTCCCAGGCCTTAGAGGAAGCAAACAGAGCCTCCAGGTGGGTGGTCTAATGGGAATGACACAGTGTGATACCCAGTTCCAGAGACAGGAATGAGCACTGGATACGGATGCTGATCTTTGGATTCAATTTCAATTTTTGAAGGTTTAACTTTTGGAATGGGAGGAGTATTTAGGGAAAAGAAGTGGAGGTATTAGGGGTTCTGGAGAGGGAGAAAAGAGGGGAGGCTGCTTTCAGCCAGCTTTGTACATGTGACAGTCCAAAGTCTCCCTCCCCGTTTCGAGTGTTTAGAGGGCTATTTTCATATGGTGTCTAACTCTTTGTTCTTGTCTTTTCAAATGCCCTGTCTCTCTGTGATGTGTTTTTAGATTGTTGGTTTCTCACAGGCAAGAATGGCGGGTACCTATTTTAATAACTCAGTTTACAATGCAAGTGTTTTCTTCCCTTGGCAACCAGACCACCAGCCGAAGAGCCTTTAAGCAAACAGAACACACACAGAGATCCCAGTTTGCCCTTCAGGCAGGAGGGGCACATGAGTAGGGCGGGGCCCATCTTCGGGAACAGACTACGAGAGGACAAGAGGAGTCTCCAGAGCCCTTAGGAGACTGGGCGCTGCTGTCTATACCGGTAACTAGGATTTGGTAGTTTGGGTGGCTAGCGCTGATTTCGAGGGTAGGAAGAAGATGGGTGGAATGAACAGTACTTAAGCACTTTGACTATTCCAAGGAAGAGGGCAGACCTGAAAACGTCAGGCCCAGATGCCTGTCCATTCTTTAGAGCTGTATACCCTGGACATTAAGGCGGTCATGGCTGACGGCGAAGACCCTCCAGGGCTATCGCGCTGCTGGCTTCTGTGAATGTGATAGTGGCAGGGAGCCGGGAAAGGGAGAGACATGTGGGGGCTGGACTGTTCCTGAGGCGAGGAAGTGCTCCTCATTTTCAGAACCTGAAAGCCACATGGAAGAATTTTTTCTTGGGAAAAGAAGAACAGGAGTTTGGGCCAAGGCCAGTGGCAGATTTAGTTTATTGAGCTAAAATGAAGCCACCTTTTGAGGAGTCTTAGTGTCTGCGTTGGAGAACCCAGGCTATCCGGAGCTTAGAATCACAGAAACTTTGAATTCCAAACGAAGAAATATGAACTTTATCCTGTGAAAGAAGCTCTTCTTTAGACCAGAAAGCCGAGTCCCTATCATTTCATCAGTTTGAAAGAAGACCTCACTCGGGTCCACACTGACCCTGCCAGGCACAGTTCTGTTTTGTGCTGGAGGAGACGTAATAAGCTGGAAGCAGCTCTCAGTAATTGATGCTTTCTAGGCTGCTGCCTCGCTGGAGAGCAGGAGTGATGCATCCTCCTCTGCACGCAGTGATTGCTAGCCCAAAATAGCCTTGCACCTGCTCTGATCTGCCTGTGAGATAATTTCAGCTTCCAAGGAGATGGCCCTGATTGGTGTTGATTTTTCATGATCTCCCCTCTGGCAAACACCTGGAGAAAAACACCTGATCCTAGAGGTGCACTCTGGAGAGCCCAGGCCACCAAGCAAGCTGCTTCAGCTTGTCCAAGGAAGACAGACTCTGGGGCCTCCTGCCCCACAGGTACCCACTCCCGTAACAGGTGGATGTTAACCGATGTTGGAGAAGAAGGGGGAGGAAGAGGAGAGAGGTGAGGGGTATTGGTCTGGGAACCACTTTGGAAGAAGTGCCAGGAGCATGGGGAGGTTTCATTGTTTCTGTCTGACCCAGGCTTTCTTCTCAGTTCACCTTCTACCTCCGTGCCTTGCCATGTTAACCATATAAATGACTCTCCTTCAGTGTGTGTCTGGAACTCCATCTCTGATCTTTTTAACTGTCAAATGCTTCCTTACAGCTCAAGTATCTCTACCAAGTCAGCCTTACCGGTGCAGAAGATACCTCAGTTTTAGAGACAGTACAAACAGCTGCCCGGAAACAAGGCTTGAGATCATTGGTAGAGCAGTGAACCCCATCACAGTTATGAGGGTAGGGCAGAAACCCAATGTATTCCAGACAGTTGTCCCCCACACTCTAGTTGCTGGGGCTCTTGTTTCCATTTCGCAGGTGTGTATTAACTTGTCTGAGGCCATGGACTTAGAAATGTTGGCAGTCAACTTCCTTTTCTCTGTGCCACACCATTGTGATCAAACATTATATATTTAGTTAGAAAGGCGATGTGATCTAAGTAAACTTTATGGCCCAGAGTTTTATTATGTTCCTCTAGTGGTCTACTGGGCTGTGGGGATGCCTGTCAATTTCCTCACTTTGCAGAGTTTCATCTCAGCTCAAGAAGGAACTGCTAGCAGAAAGAGTGGACAATGACAGTGGCCTGCAGGGCCAGCGAGCAGCAGAGGGGCTTGTCTTTCATGGACAGCTTCAACAGCTGGCATGTAGAGTAGAAAGGCACTGTCTATCACGACAATATGACCAGGTCAATGTCTAAGTGTCATTAATCACAGGCCACATAAACCCATCAGAGAGCGTAGATGCGAGAGGAATTGATGCACATGACAAACGGGACCTGAGCAGGGAAACACAGCTGTCTCTGGCTGCTGCTTCTGCGCCAAACACTAACATTCACTGCGACTCAGATCTTCTGGCAAGTCTTGGAGCTTTTTCCTGTGAAATCGTCATTTGGTCACTTTGATAGAGAGAGGATAGTCCCATCTCTATCTCTCTGTTTCTCTCTTACAGAGATTTTTTTCCTTTAAAGGAAAGGCATGCACAATCAACAGCCTTGATTGGGGAATTACATGGCACCTACCTGCTCATTTGTGCTGATTCAGGAATTTTGCCATGCCTCTAAGAATTTTTTTTTTCTCCTTTGTGATTAGTAAAAGTGAAAGCCCTGGAGGCTTTTCTGGACGTTCCTAACCTGTGCCAGGGCTTCTCATCAATGTCGGTCAGCCGATCTTCTCCAGTGCCTCTGTCAGCCCACCACTACACTCTTTTAACATCCCAGAGAACAGAACGTTCCTCATGGAAGACCCATGTCTTCTGTCACCTCCTACTACAGCTGCGGAGGCGGATCCAGATGTACACTTTCTGGATTCATCTTATTTTTCCCTCGTCTTACTTCTAGTTCCATCATACACCGCCCTCCATCCTCTCTTGTCTTAACCTTTCCTGATAGTGTGGAAAAAAATAGTATGCATGCCCGGGCCTTGTGTTAGGAGAGTTTGGGCCGGGGTATGAAAAGATCTACCTGTATGTCTCAGGGTTGTTCCTCAGCCACTGGTTTTGGCTCTCCACCTCCCTTGGTAGCGTTCCCTCTTCTCATATCTAGAGACCAAGCCTCTCCAACATCCCACAGAAGGCTCCATCTTAGTGTGTGTGTGTGTGTGTGTGTGTGTGTGCGCGCGCGCGCGCGCGCGCACACACACACACACACACACACACACACACCTAATTAATTGAAGAAACAAAATTCACAGGCCAGTGAAGCCTGCTCCTCCATCTCCCCTCTCTCCTCTATGTCCCCATAGCGGTCTGAGTAATTGTCTACACCCATGCTTCCCATCTCTTCATTCTACAGTGCAGATGACTTCTTGTACCTGGTATAGAGTCTGCTCTCCAAGCCTGGATGGCTGATCATGTCAAATGTCAATCACCTATAGAACTGCATAGTCCTGGCTGGCTATGTGTTTGCAAAAACCTGAGTATGGTTTTGTTCAGGAGTTTTCTTCTAATGCTCTAAGACTCACTATAGGTCTTAGATGTTCAGTCCTTTATGATAGTCTACCCATGACTGTTTGGGCTGGATTTACTCTAAACATTAGAGATGTTTTTGAGGTGACAGACTAAGTGAGCTACTAAAGGTTTCCTCTTTTCTGAGATTAAAAACCTTTTAGCAAGATAGTTAAGGACTTACTAAGAATGAAGAAATGGCTATTCCATATCAGGCTGTCTGGCTTGGAACTTGGCATATAGATCAGGCTGATCTGGAATGCAGAGCAATCTGCCTGTCTCTGCTTCCCAAGTACTGGGATTAAAGGCATGCTCTACCACACACAGCTATAGAACTTTTAAAGACATTTTTTCTAGACACTAGACACAGATTTTCATTCAGCAGGTCAATACTTCTGTGAAAGTTCCCTGGCTAATTCTAGTTACAGCTAGGTGCATTTGAGGGCCATCATATTGTTCCTAGAATGTATATTGAGCTTATGTTTCTAGACTTTGGACTGCATTTGACTAGTTTATTTGCTATTGGTGAAACCTGGCAGACATGTAGCTTTCTGTTCCCTGATTTGAGAACTCCCACACCTTTGATCTTTCTGACCGCGCAGACTTATTTTAATTGGCCATTGTCTACACTGATATGTCAGGTTTCTTCCATGGTGTCCCTAAGCAGGGTCATATCTTAAGGAAATTCTGTTAAGGTAAAATTCTGTTCACTGGGATTTGCTTTTTAACACTGACGAGCACTGAAAACATAATAATCACAGTGGTTGTGGCACCCATCCATAGTAAAAACAACAACAACAACAAAAAAAACCAACAAACAAACAAACAAAACCATGTTCATGATCTCATTTAGTGCCAGTGCAATCTTAAAAACCCACCAGGATCATTCGTATTATATGGATTTATAAACTGAGACTTAGAAAAGGTAGCAACAGCTTAAGGCTCCCTACTATCCACACCTGGGGCTTGTGGAAACAAAGGTCACAGCACACAGTGGAGATTTGGTTGGGTATAATGCAGCCTGAAACCTGGCATGGTCACAACGTTTTCACCAAACCCCCATCAAAGCTGTCACAAACCCCTCAAATGTTCAAAAACAATCATGGCTTGCTACCAAACTCATGTCCTAGGTCTATCTTAGCCTCCATCTTCTGATTTTTTCCCCTAGTTTCCTAGCTCTCTCCAAGACCTCCCTTCTGTAGTCTGGTTGGAAATTATGCTTTTGAGTCTCCTTAGCTCTTGCCTCCTGGAATTGTAAGCCTACCATGACTGTTTTCCAACAACCAGGCCTAATCAGGATCCTTGGTAAGCCTACTCAGTACTTAGAGATAGAATGGAAATATTTCAATTATAATGTTTCATGGTTTTGTACTCAGATATTCTGTCTGGAGTCTTATGTATAAGTGTGGATCACAGTTTTCATGTTTCTAATCCCCAAATATCTTCCTTCTCCAAACTCCTTTGGCAGCCAGAGAAAGTTGGTTTCTCATATGAATGTGGGATTAGAGTCATTAACGACATCATGAAGTCTGTCCTTCACTGAATACCTACTATGTGCCAAGTCCCCTGATCAGCATACATTGCCTCCTTTGAGAGTCTGCTACGCTTATCTCCATTTTTTAGACCTGGGACATTTGGACTTGTATTAGCTAACTTTTATTAACTTTGATATTTTACTAGCTATGATAAAACACCATGACCATGGCAGCTTATAGAAGGAAGGGTTTATTTGGGCTTGTGGTTCCAGAGAGATAACAGTCCATCACCATCATGACAGGGGATTTTGGTAGCAGGCAAGCATGGCCTCTGGAGCAGCAAGCAGAGAACTCACATTCATAACCACAAGTAGGAAGCTGAGAAAGGATGAACTGGGAATGGTGATTGGCATTTGCAACCTCAAAGCCTATTCTCAGTGTCATACTTCTTCTGGCAAGGCCCCACCTCCTAATACTTCTCAAACAGTGCCACAAACTGGGGACCAAGTATTCAAATGCCAAAGACTATTGTGGAATATTAGTTAAAGATGTGTTACATTCTTTTATGTTATGGAATATTTGTTTAATGATGCAAAGATGGGTTGTATTCTTTCATGTTGCATTTGTCTAACTCTGTAAAGCTGTGTTAGTTTGCCTGTCTAAAATACCTGGTTGGTCTAATGGAGAGCTGAACTGGCTAATAGCAAGACAGGAGAAAGGATAGGTGGGACTGGCAGGCAGTGAGAATAAATAGGAGATGAAATCTGGGAAGAGAAGATTGAGGAGCAAGAAAAGGAGAAGGAGAGGAGGACTCCAGGGCCCAGCCACACAACCAGCCATGGGAATAAGAAGGAAAGAAAGGTATATATAGTAGAGAAAGGTAAAAGCCCAGAGGCAAAAGGTAGATGGGATAATTTAAGTTAAGAAAAGCCGGCTATAAACAAGCCAAGCTAAGGCCAGGCATTCATAAGTAAGAGTAAGTCTCTACACATTTATTTGAGAGCTGGGTGGCAGGCCCCAAAGAGTCAACAAACAAACAAACAATCAAAAAACAACTACATGAGACCATTGGGGCCATTCTTATTCAAACTACTATAGGATTAAAAAAGATTAAAACAAAAATACATGAGTATTTTTCTGTATTCTATCAGAAATAAGCATTTCTTCTATGATATTATCATTCCTCAATTTCACCAATATACATTCTATTTATGCTATCATATTTCTTAAAAAGCACCATGGACTTACCCTTCACTGATAGGCTTAAAGGAATTTTCATAATTTTCCCCAGTGTACACAGCAGAAACCCTTCAATACTTTAATAGAAGGAAATCAGGGATACTTTGGAGGTTGAGCTACTCTGTGGAACAGTAGATCAGGGAAGGGCATGTGGACAGTGAGGGATGGGGCATAAAATTCTGAAAACTCTCCTTCCTTCTTTATTTTTACTTCTTTTGGCCATTCCCATGGAGATTGTCTTTTCCCAGAGCAGAGAATTTTTGAAAATCTTGACAACCTTGGCTTTGCCATTTAAACAGGTGAAAAGCTATTGTCTCCACCAGACAGAGCTCAGAGTTCCCTGCTGTGATCTGAGGATGTGCCTGTGTATTTATCTGTGATGATAAACTGGGGGCTTCTGTAAGTCAGAATATCCATGACATGCCTTTTCCTCCTAGTGTCAGTCACAGGCTAAATATCATTCACAATAGGTTGACATGATGAGGAAAGAAGGAATCATACCCAAATTTGTACCAGCAATAACCAGAAGACAATGTAGTCCTACTCTACCTGTTTTTTAAGGTTCCTTAGAAATCAGCCTACTCCCCATATTTAGAAGCTTGGTGATTAATTCAATGAGGACCCGTGAAGCCTATTGATTTGATAAGTAGAATGCAAACAAGTTGTACTGGTCATTCAGAAAACATCAATAGCTTAGATAAGCTTGAACCAGCAACTTCTATTGGCTATAGCATGGATAATTTGTCTTCATATTTACTCTGTATTGATGCCAAAGAGAATAAATTAGTCATTTTTTTTTATAGCTTACCTCAGCCTTATCCCATCTCTAAAATTGCCTCAACTACTCTGGCGCCCAACATTCGTGGTATGAATTCATGAAAAAGCTGCTTGGCTGTGGCCTTGTGAGCCCCAGCTCAGGTCCGAGCTACACATTGCCGGTTGTGGTGGAGCACGCTGGTAAGATTTGCTGAAGGAGGCAGAGGCAGGAGGATCCCGGGTTTGAGGCCAGCCTGGGAGGCTTGCTAAGGAGAAGCTGTGGCCGGGACCAAGCCAAAAACAGTGGTGGCAGGACCATGGAGGTAGTGGCTTCTGCTCTGAGCTACAAGCTGCTTCTCATTGTGTTGGTGACTGCGGTGATGCTGCTACCTGGGATGAAGGGTTTACTGTTGCTTGTTCAGAGGATTGTCAGTATTTTAGGTAGGAAGTTAAGAATTTTGTTTCTTATAATAGAAAATGACCAGCTGGGCATAAATACTTCCTGTCATCTCTGTCATGTCACCATTTTTGGAAGAGTCCCTGATCATCTTGTTAAAAATCTTTTAATCTCAGAAAGGAAAAATCCATTTGTAACTCATTTAGTCTATCCACTTCACATACATCTCTGAGAGTTCAGAATAAATCAAGCCTAGAGCAGTCATAAGGAGACTGTCATAAAGAACTGGACAATCCAGAGACTTATATTTAGTATCACAGAACCTGCTTAGAGTCTTCATGCGCACTTCAAGCATATTCAGGATTTCAAAAATACGTTCATTATATTGGTACTCAGTTCCATGACCCTTCTAAACCTAGTGGGTATTCTCTCTTTTCAGTCCTAAACAGTATGTTAGAGGGCTGGGAAGATAGTTCAGTTGGTAAAGTGTTTGCTTTTTATGCATGGGCATCTAAGATCCATCCCCACGTACAACAAACGCCAGGCATAGTGGTGTACTTTTACAATCCTCTAACTGGGAAATCAGGAATGAACAGATCCTTGGGACTGGCTGGCAAGCCAGGCTGACTTACTTGGCAAGCTCTAAATTAATAAGAAGTCCTTTCTCCAAAAAGAACCTCCAAAACGGGTTGTACTTGAGAAATGACGCCTAACAGTGAAGAGTATCCTCTGACCTCAACACGCACAAGCACATACAGGTGCACACACACACATACACACACACACACACACACACACACACACACACACACACACACACAGAAAGAGAGAGAGAAAGTGAGAGAAAGACAAAGAGAGACAGAGACATACAGAGACAGAGATATGTAAAGGAGGGAGAAAGACAGAGGAATAAAGGAAACCCATACACAGCATAAGTCACAAGCATCAATTGTTCTTTGGTAATTAAGAGATGATTACAATTCTAATATGGAAGTTCTTCCTGGGTTTGCAGGAGTAGTGTGCTATACTAGTTCACATGTATAGGTTATAAATAAATATTTTCTGTGACATAATTGACCTACAAGACAAATACCAATCTATCTTTTCAAAGAAATGCACAGAATTAGGATTGTAATATTTATAAGCTCCCAGACTTCCAAATTCACCAGTTTATCCCATTTCTTTCCTGCATCCCTGATCAGAGTCATGTGCTTGGTTGGACTGGTTTCACCATCAAGGATGTATGTCTTAGAATTTCCCTTCAGTTCCTTGCCCATGTAGGCATTCCTCATACATGAGGTTTCCTTTTCCTCAAGTATTATTTGGTATTTTCCCCCTCTCCTCTATTGACTCTGAATTCCCACTGTTCATCTCATCACCATTCACTAACTTTAGATCTCAGATCTACTTGCTTGTGGCAGCCTGCTCCTTCTCTACCAACGTGGATCTGGAATTATTCTTTTTGATGTATTGAGACAAGGTCTCAGTCTATAGCCCATGCTGGCTATGGATTCATAGTCGTCTGAGTGCTGTTCTAATGGATTTCTTTGATTATATTTATTCTACTTTGATGTCATTCAGAACTATGGATTTGTAACATTAGTTGACCACTGTTTGACTTCTCTAATAGAGACTCAATCTTGCAAGGGAGAGACTATGTCTGTCTTTACACCTCCTCATTCCCAGGACCATGTTCCCGATACATCATAGTGAAAGCTAGAAGGAAAGAATGAAAGGAAACGGGAAAACAAGGTGTGGATGCCAAAGTTTGGCCTACATTGTCAATCTTCTTTCTCTTTACGTGTGTGTGTGTGTGTGTGTGTGTGTGTGTGTGTGTGTGTGTGTGTGTGTGTACAAGCCCTGAGCTATTTTCTCTACCCAGAAAAAGAAAATATATATGCAGCATTGCCTGTGTGTGGTTCTTTCTCTATATCCCTCGTCTTCTAGGCAATTTTAGTTATGGTTCTTCCCTGTCCCCTCCTTTTTATCTCCCCTCTCTCCTCTCCCACCTCTCTTTCCCTCCCTCCCTCCCCCTCTCTCTCCCTCTTTCTCCCTTCCTCTCTCTCCTCTCTCTCTCTCTCTCTCTCTCTCTCTCTCTCTCTCTCTCTCTCTCTCTCTCTCTCTCTCTCTGCCTCCCTCTCGTCCCCCTTACCATTCTTTCTTGCTCTTGATACCACTCTTGCATAACTGGAGATTGAACCCAGTTATTTATACACATAGGCAAACTAAATCATCAGAAATTTAAATTAATTTTTTTTCATTATTTTGAGATAGGGCCTCACTAAGTTGTCTGGGCTTGCCTTGAACATGCTATGTATCTTGGAGAGCCTAGAATTTACAATCTTCCCATGGGCCTTTGCCACCAGGTTCAGGACTTGCCCCAGTTTTGCTCTGTTTTTCAGACTTGTCTCTGGTGACTGAAACACTCACGAATGTGCATCTTTTGCAGAGCCCTAAAGTACATATTTGTCACATTAGAGAATATGGTGTTTGAAGGGACCAATCTCAGTTCCCATCAATGATGCAATTTCCCTACACAACCATGACTGTGAATTTCTTGTGGGTAACACCTGGCTCTCGGGTGACTGTACAGTAGATTGGGTGCTTTTTTGTGCCCTGTAATCCCATGCTTGCTCCCATTAGGTTCTGCAAAGCCTCCCAGTATGTCTGCTCACTCTACTGAATGACTTCCGTTCTCACCTCTAACCATTCTAATTCCAGTGTCCTTCCCCCTTCTCTGTTTCATGTGTGTGTCATTTCCTCCTATAGATCTTAGTCTATAATTTCTTTTTTCCTCTTCCATGCACTTTTAAAACTCAGTGCTTGTCTAGAAATATGTCAGGTATTTGCAGAATTAAGGGTGAATAAGTGAGGTATAAAAGGGTTAAAGGGAAACTCTTTGAGCTACAAGAAGGATGAAATTTCCTCTTTTTTTCTCTCAAATGGTGTTAAAATTAAACTGATCAGCATCAAGTCTTTCAACATTCCCATAGTAGCCCTGTTCTTCCAGTTAATGCACATTTAGTTGGGAGGAAAGCGATTATGCTTGAACAATTGGTATCAGAATAAATGGCCAAAGAATTTTATCATCAGAATAGCACAGGAACACAGACAATTAAACACAGCAGAAAAGATCAAGAGGGAGAGAGGAGGCAGGAGAATATGGAGTGTAGTCAAGAGCATGACCAGGCCAGGAGTCTTGAGATTTCTCTGGTATTCTCTGCCCTCATCCCAGAGGATACATTAGGTTTAATACAGAAAATGACTGACAAATTACTAGGTCACTGAGTGTGAAATTTATATTTTGCTTTTTGCTTTCTCCCATCCTATAATTGTATTGATCGGAACACTAAAAATATTGCTATTGTCTCCTTTATTATGGTGCTTCTGAAATGCGAGCTGCTGTGTTTTGGTGGATGTATTTTTCCTGGATAAATCTTTTTCTTGTAATAAATAAATCTCCTGATAGGGTCTTATTTAAATAACAGTGCTCTGGGAGTGAGGCAGAAATCAAAAGATGAACCATTAAGCCTAGTAATAGGAAAGCAGTGCGCGTCAGCCACATTACCACATCCTGAGAAGCCACATCAATTAGGTACCTAATGTGTGAGCCATCACGTAAACCAGCGCAGCCATGCACCCCTCATGCTTACACTATTGATTGCTGTACAGATGTTGGGTACTGAGCAGAGCCTCCTAATTCTCAGGCACGTGGGCTGTGGTATTGCTGCTATTGGAAGACAGAATGGACCTCTTCCCCAGGATTTCCTCTCACTGGATGAACATGTGTCCCTGTGACCTTGAACTGAACATGTGTTTGTTGGATAATCATGCCTATGTAAGTCATGTGAGTGTTCTTGGGAATCAGAAAAATCAGAAATAGCAACTACTTAGCATACTCAGAGAGACACTGTGACTTCTGGGGTTTCATCCAGGTTAGTTTAAAGTGACATTCATTCACTCAGAGAAAATACTCTAAGCCCATGTCTCACAGATTTCACTGACTCTTTGGTCACCTTAGGTCTTAGGGAACTCTCTCTTTCCCAAACTTTTAACCTGTTGTCAGTCTATTTTATCTCTGTAGCTCTGTATCCTTAGGAGTAGTGAGTGCTGGAATAACCTATAACATATTTGCTTTTGTCTTGAGGAGTGTGTGTGTGTGTGTGTGTGTGTGTGCACACATGCATGTGTGCCGAAATTGGGTTGGGCACATAGTATTTTGCTCAGTAAAAATTTGCTACTACTGATTCATTTGATGACATCTTATATTAAGTCGTCATTATTTCCCACTATTGGTTCATTTAGATGCTGCCTTTTATCAGTTCCCTGGATCCATAACCTACCTAGAACTGGCTTTCAAGTCCATTGGCCTTTCCTTTAGCTAAGCTATGTCTAGTTAGTTCTCTTAGTCTTCTTCGATGTTCTACTTTCTGCCTTTTTATTGTTTTATAATCTAGAGTTTATAGAACCTTGAATAATTGGAAGTGAACCATCTGGGGAAATGCTCAGGAGGTAACAGTGCTGGGACCAGCATGGACTCTATTCTTACCTGTTTCCCATAATCACTGCATTTACTTTACCATGTGACTTGAAATGCCCAACTCTAACCTGTGGACGATGTTGCCACCTGGTTTTGCCTGACCTTTGCTGCGGTCTCCAGTGGATATGCTGGTCTACTGCCTAGGAGGCCCATTGATATCTATTTGCTTCACAGGAGGAGTATGGAATGTGGCCAGTCAATCAAAACATAGAACTGAAGAAAGACAATTACTAGTAAATTTCCTTAAACAGCAGAATCTGGTCTAGGGAGATGGCTTAACAATTAAGGTACTTGCTCTCCATGATGTCCAGTGTTTGGTTCTCTAGGGAGAACCAATGTACATAATGGGTAAGTGCTGTGGCCTTCCCTTAATTCCAGCTTTGAGAAATCAGAGATAATGGATTCTTTGAGCAGGCTGGCTCATTAGACCAGTGCTATTTGTGAGCTCTGCATTCAAATGAAAGACCTTGCCTCAATCTTTAAGTTGGAGAACAAGATGGAATGGAATATCCCTGATGTCAATCTCTTCGGCCTCTGCATGCATACATACACTCACTTTGGAGAGTGAAAAATCTATACCAGGTACAAGAAGCTATCTGCTCTATAGGATGAAGATGTGGGGAACATGGGCCTGAGCAATTACCTGGATCACTGTGGGGATATAGAGAAGGGGAGAGGAGAGATGAGGATCAGCTTTCATTGGCCTGTGAATTTTGTTTCTCTGTGGAGACAACTAGAAAACATCAGATATTGAATCTCTACTTCATACCACTGAAATGAATTAATGTCAAATAGATTAGAGACCCCAGCATGGAAAACCAACAACAACAACAAAAAAAAAAAACAAAAAAAAAAAACCAAGAAAAACTGTTTTCAAAGAAAATGGCACCGAGAATTAAGGTAGATAGGAGTTTTCAATAATGATAAACATATGAATAGAGAATTCACAGAAGAGGAAACATAAATCATAAATAAAGATGTGACAAGAAGGAAAAGGTGTTAGCAGGAAAATATAAATTAAAGTTTTCTACACATGACATTGGTAAAATTGAAAACTTTGGCAATTCCAAGTATTGGCAAGAATGCAGA
This sequence comes from Peromyscus maniculatus bairdii, assembly GCF_049852395.1. Taxonomy (NCBI): domain Eukaryota; kingdom Metazoa; phylum Chordata; class Mammalia; order Rodentia; family Cricetidae; genus Peromyscus; species Peromyscus maniculatus. The sequence goes on from NC_134870.1 coordinate 69,809,768, forward strand.
AAGATCACAACTCTCATTTACTGTTAATGGGAATATAAATTGGTCCTTCTCTAACTTTGAAGAGAAACTTGGCATTTTCTAGTAAAGCTGAAGATGCACAGTCCCTATTCTTCAATTCTCTTAAGAAATATTTCCCCTTTATTAACACTCAGGGAGGTCAAAAGGACATGCATATGAATCAGAGCATAATACAAAACAGGAAATCATTCACAGATCTATTAAAGGAGATTGGTCAAACTACAATGGAGTTACAGAGCAGTGTAAATGAACCAGATGATACACACAGAACAAGTCACTAGGTTATGTCCAGAAGAAATAACTGCTGAGAAATGTTGGAGAACTAGAAACAACAGTCTAATAATCAAGAGGTAAGCCTGAGGTGCTGTGGGGTAGCTTTAGTAAGTCCTTGTGAGCATGGTCTGAACAGATTTTCCTCCTGAATATATGTCCCCTGGACTCCCTAGTGTCATCCTTAAGGGATTCTACCTTATCCAAAATCACTGTTTGCCTGAAACCTGTTGAGGGCCTGGCACACATCTTTAGCAGTGTATTTTAAAATGAATGAGTAATGAATGACAAGAGCCAAAGCTACCCTCTGCATCTAGACTGTTCCTTAGAGCTGTTTTCACTGCATTTGTTTGCTTCTTGCTCACACAAACTTTTCCATTTCTCATTTTTGGTTTCTTGCACAGCAAAGTAACTTGCTGGCTCTTATCTTTTGATCACATATTGGGGTTTGTCTCTTTCCCTTTGTATTCAAAAGATCTACTGCACGGATTATGCTAGGCCTTACCCCATGCACTTAGTGGAGTTGTTCGTTGTATCTCTTATAATGAACTAGTATTTGAAAAGTTCTTTCCTGAGTTCTGTTCTTTGGTTTAGTACACTCTTGAATGTTAGGACATTGTATAGAGTTCCGAATTAACAGCCAGCTATCTAGAAGTATGTGGGACTACCTGGGACTCAAGAGTACCATATCAATTGAGATAGTCTTGTAGGACTGAGCCCTTAGCTTCTGGGGTCTTTTAGAACTTTGTGTAGTCAATGCCAGAACTGATTTTAATTGAACACTTGATGTTGGAGAATTGATGTTGGAATGCATAGGAATAATTGCCCAATGAATTGATCTGTGTGTATATATTTATTTAATAAATGCTCTATGAAATGTCAAGGACTATGGAGCATTACTATGGTAATATAGTAATGTCAATGATTGTGACACATTTTGGCTAGAGAATTTCTGAAAGGATTTTTGCATATTTTGACCCTTTTCATTCTGAAACAAAAAGTAGAGTATCACAGCTTGTGAAACTTAATGGGCCAACAAAATCACAGCTTTTCTTGGGCACAAATTTCACCATGAAAGTTTGCTAACTTGGGAAAGGGTAGCCCCATCCTAGGGACTACATAGTTATTGGACGCCTGGGGTCTCTTATAATCAGATATTGCTGTCACACAAAATCTAGTCTTGTCATCACCTTTCAAGTTGTCTCTTCTGGATGCATCATGCATTTGGTGACTTCAGTTTTTATGATCTTACTGTGCCTGCTATTTCTAAGACACTCTGAATACCCAGAAAGAACCAAAGGGCCACAATAAGACTGGGTCGTGGACTTGGGGCCCTTTCAAAGGCCTCCTAAAGGCAGGAGAGAATTCTTTCAGCAGAACTTAAATCATGGAATTTAAATTTTTATCAGATACAAGCTACCATCCCCCTTCCTTTTTTTCTCCCACAAAAAAAATGAGAAAGTAGGAATCCAATTACAAAGGCAAGATAAAAAGGAAAGATAGTAAAACATTTTAATTGGATGGCAGAGACGCCAAATCCTATTGCCTGCTCTGTTCTCTGGGTATCACAGCATCGCAACAGGTCACGGAAGACAGGTACAATAAAAAGGCACAGGAGGAATGGGTCTTTTCCCGGAGCTCCCAATCAGTGGCCACCTCCATCCAGGCTGCCCAACACATGGGCAGGCAGAATGCACCCCAAACAAAAGACTTATCTCCTCTGGGCTCATTTCAATTGCGGATTCTCAGAGGCTGAGAGGCGCTGATGTGAAGTAAGTCAGTGAGTGAAGGCAGCTATGAAAGCTTCCCCTGCTGTTGGGTCAGAACTTCTCTTAGAAAAACCACGGTGAGTCACAGGTTTTCAGTAAACCTAAAGGAAACCATCTAAGACCATTAACCTGGGTAGGAAGAGTACAGTCAGCCTCGGACTGAGCACCAATTTGGGGTCTGTGCTCAGTTTTCTATGTCCAGTCCCGACCCCACCAGTTCTTCCTGACTCAGCAACTCATCAGGTTTTAAAGGACAGGACCAATGATCCCAGACTTGAAATTTGGATGACAAAGAAAGATTGATGCAAGGCCTGGTTTAAAGATCGCATAGGTTAGAAGGCCTGAAGTTTCTTGCTGTAGAATTATTTCTCATCTAGAAGATAGTTTAGAAGTCTTAGTTGTTCCCAGAAACAAAGCTTGAGTGTCAGAGGGTCCTGGGTTCCTGGGATGAGGCCCAGTTCAAGATTGCTTCTTAAAGACCAGTCCATCACTGAGCCCTGCAAGTTTACCTCCTTTGTGTCTCTTTAATGGCTGTGTCTCTCCATCCTACCCAGATGGATTCTGGCATCAAAAGCATCATCTTTCTGTGGAACACTAGCACTCATCTTTTCTAGCGCTCCCAGCATCCACTTTGCTTCTCTCAAATATACTCTTCACACTTCAGCCCAAATAACTCCACAAAATGTAGTTTTGACTTGTCCATCTTAGCTCTGTCAAAATTCTCCAGGGCTTGGCATAGGCTGCTCCCTGTCCATATCTCTGACCTTAACATTGAACTATAATCCCCTTCCCTTTCCATCCAGCTGCACACACTCATCTCCCATTTCAGGGAACTCTTCCTGCTACTTCTCCTCCTCAGAAGTCATCCTCTATTCCCACAATATTTCCAGATCTCCTCTGTCCAATAAAAGCATATGCAATCTCCCTAACCTTCCCAGCTGCATTCCGTGTTTATAGATACTTCAGTTAGCAGAGTTGAGTTTCTTGTTCACAGCAGCCTTGTTCTGTAACATTGCTGTGGAGTCTAAATTAGTGAACAAGGGGCCATTGCCTCCAAGAGAAATATATAGTTAGTCTTCTGCAAGCCTCTGGTCATATTGTCATTAACTAATCAATAAAGAACATTGCCTTATGTATGGTTCCGTTTAAAGACATGTTATTGAACATATATTGTTAATTCATTAACCCTGAACTCATAGCAAAAGCAATATATTTCCAGCCTAAATGAAGACAACATAATAGCTATTTCCTTTGGAAGACAAAAATGGCCTTTATGCCTTAAAAGTATTAGATAACACTTTGGCGTCTACATTAAGCCATATTACAGGATGACTTCACCAACAGAATGTGCACAAAAAGAAAAATATGTTACCAGATAGATAGAACATGAAGAAAACACGTGTTTCCAATGGACAACAATAGGTGGTGCTTGCTTGTTAGGCCGCACCTGGAAATCTGAACATTTGGCAACTCAAATTTCTCACACTGTGCACATGTCTGCAAATGGGTTGCAAGTACATTTTACTGAGTAGAAAAAAAAGTTCACAAATATAGAACTGGCAAATAAAGACATCAACAACTGTACTTCATCTTCCACTATATTTTTTTTGTTACAGCTGACCCTCAGCTCCTAACAATGCTTAGAAAGTTGTAGAAACTTAATTCATAGATACTCAGTGAATCAATAAAAGGGAGGGATACCTGAAGTATTATATTGAAAACAAACAAACAAACAAAAAACCCAACAATTGCATTCATTTATCTATTCAGTTTAAGGGGTGACCTGGCTCTTTTATGCCCATCCTTGGGGCCTGTGTTTGAGAAGAAACTCTGAAATAGCTAGCAAGGGAGATGATGAGGCTAATCATTCTATTCTCTAGCATCATGTATAGACTGGCTTGCAGTACAATACAGACAGTGAAATCCGGTCTAAGGCTCCAGTGAGAGAAGTTTCCTATTTACCTTGAAATGCTGTCCTTAGAGTCAACCTAACTGGATCTAGTTTCTTATTTTATGATATACTTCTCAAATTTTGCCTCAAGACCACTGCTGCATTTGCCTCAGGGCATATTTTCCTTCAAGAAATGGGCCAGGACTCTTGTTGCTTCTAGTATTTTGTATGGTTTTCCCCATACCTGCCTAATAATAAACTTGTGTGTGCACCAAGGACCAGAACCCTGGCCACCTGGCAAGTTATGATTTGGAAATCAGATCTGTCAACTTCTCTTCCTCTGACATTGGACCTACCCAGAATAACTAAATAATTGGCATGGGTCAGTTTGTAAACAAGTCTGTCTTTCCTTGTCTCTGTCATCTTCCATATTTTTCTTGAATTGCTCATCTCTGTTTGGTACTATTCTTTACAGTCCAGTGCAAGTGCTCATAGTTGAAGGTCCTCTTGATTCTTCTGTCTCTACAGGATTTCTATTCTGAACCCTTACATTACTTAGAGCTAAATGCATACAACCTAGTACACAATTCCATGGTCAAAGGGTGGTTTGCTCTTTTACTCCCTTAAATGTATACTTTTCTAATGTAAACTTGAAAAGTAAAAGCCAGGCTGTGCATTTCTTGATGTAGAGATGTTGTCTACTTTCCTTGGAGACTCTTTATACCTGGCTCAGTTAATGCTTGGCAGCTAATCAACTGGCTTAGCCTCCATACATTTGGAGTGTATACATAGTAAGTAGAGGCCAGCTGAAGGATGCTGAATTCCAGGCAGTGGATTTAGATGTGCTGGTGAGGATACTGGGAGCCATCATAGACACTTATTGTTACATTTCCGTGTGAAATATGGGGCCAAAGGAACAGTCCCAGAACATCTGTCTAGGGCTGGAGGCCAGCACATATCCTCCAGATGTTACTCGGCAGTCTATGAATGTACTCTTCCCGCTCTGTTGGCCAGAAGGTAACAGAGGGAAGGAGGCAAGATCCAGAGGGAAAGCTGGTGAAATAAAAGAGACATTATAAGGCACACCTTTGGAGAGTAGTCAATTTATAGGTTCTGAATATTGAGCTATAAATATCAGCATCTTGGAATCTCAGAGTGAGAAGGGGCCCTTGGAGATTATCTGGCCCAGCCTCCTGCCCAGCGCAGGATTATTAACCATGACAGGCTGATGTTAATAAGGGTTCCTGCTGCTTGCCCTGGAAAACTCCTTTCTTCCAGCTCACTCTCTCACCTTTTATATTCTGGTAGGCTACTGCCCAGAGGATATTTTCCCAGTTCAAATATCTTTTTGTTTCCTTTGGATTCACTTCTTTGAAATTTGTCTTCCTTACAAAAAAGGTAATACAAAAGTGTTCTGTCCAGGTGGTGTATGTTTATCTCCTTTGCTGTCCCCCACTTTTCTAATTAATTGGTGCATTTTCAAAGTGAATGCTGGCAGACACTTGCTCCTTTAGGGTCTCTTTACCTCTGCCAAAAACCAGCCATGTTAAAAACCTATTTTATGACTAGGTTTTCCAAAGTTACAACCTCCCTCATTCCAACCAGCTTGGCAAGAAGGAAGCCAAAACACAGATTAAGCCATTTTCTCCTCATTATCGCCCTATTAAGCTTGCAGAGATGCTTTGAAAGCTCAGAGCCTCATCTACCTGCCTGCTCTGGCTTGGGACACAGCAAGGGCTCAGCACCTTTCTCGGAGAGGAGCTGTTTATCCGGTGAGTGACAGGAAGGCTCCTCCTCTCCTGGAGATGAAAGGAAATCCCACATGTAAAGCCCAGCAGAGCCTTGGCTACTCAGAACCCTGGGAAAGAATCATCTGGCAAGCCAAGTTCTCCAGGTAGCTGAGGCTATCTTCTTTGGGCTCCAAGTTCAAAATGATTCTAGTTAGCTTGGAAGAAGTATCTGCATTTCCATGTCTTTTAAAATAGAGAACACTCTTCACCAGTTGGCCTTTTCTTGATTATGGGGGCATTTATTTATTTTTTTATTGACGGCAACTCTATGGATTTAAATGAGTAACAGGAAGCATGCAAAACTGAGCGTCACATCCGGAGAGTGTGAAATACTTTGTATGTTTCTTTTTTGAATGTAGAAGAGTTTGTCTACTGTCTCTTCTCTGGCCTCTTATATGGCCCTGACTTTATCTCCAATGTGGTGTCACTTAAAAGGACATTTTATTTATACATACAACTTAGGAAAATCTCAAAAATAACTATGGTAAGATAAACTAGGAAAAAGAAGGAATAAGAAAGAATAGGAGGGGGAAAGAAAGGAAAGAAGGAACATACTGTGTGGTTCTTTTTACATCAACTCTGCTCTTGAGAGTTCCAAATCATCTACATGGCAGAAAGCACATAGATAAATTATCTGCAGAGCAGGTAGGTGGGCAAGAATGAGAGAGTGGGAAAGAGAGGTTACGGAAGGGTAACTTTGGAAAGAGGTAAATACATTCAATGTTTTGATTGTAGTGAGGGTCAGAGGGATTAACGTATTTGCCAAAACTTACATGTCATATTTTAAATAACCGAATTTTTCTCTAAAAATATTTTTTTGTTTGTCATACTGAGGATTGAACCTAGAGCTTTACACATGCCAGGAAATTTCTCTATGCTATGTCTAGAGTCATTTAAAAATTTTTAATTTTGAAAGAGAGTCTCACTAAGTTCCCCAGGTTGGACTTGAACTTACAATTCTTCTGTCTCAGTTTCCTGAATAGTAGGATTACAGGGTTTTGGCACCATGCCCAGCTTTATTTTATATTAATTATACCTCTAGAAACCTACCTAAATACTTACAGATCTACATTGTAAGTCGCATTTATTGGCTTAGACTTTGGTGGAAGTCCTTGTACACAAAGTCAGAAGGTAAACCCCTAGTGGGAGGAGATGTGGACTGGGGTTGGCAGAACCAGGCCCCTTCACACAGACCCTTCAGTTGGCAGTGGGATTGTGGTCACAGCTCTATGGTGGGTGGGTAGAGCTTCAGGTCGGGAAAGTGAGTTATAGTCACTGAGGGCAAACTCTGTCATCAGCATGGAGAGGGGTTGACTACTTTTCATTTGTTGATCTGGGTTTGTTTTTCATCATTTCTGTATAAAAGAAAAGGAAGAGCAAGACAAAAAACTTCTAAATACGAAGAGTCATCTAATCCAGGCAAACAAAAGGTGCTTCTTAAAGTGCTGACCTAATGATCAAGAGAGACTCGAGGAAGGAGATATACTCAGTGATATGATAACTGAAGTTCATGGACTTTATTTCCTGTTCTCATGCTTCAGATGGAATTGTGGGAATATAGAAGCTGCTACTAACGCGTCTGAGGTTACCAGGAGTTAAAGAGACAAGAGTAAGCTGTGGAACAGTGTTCACAGACGCAGGACAAGTCACTGCTGCATCCCACTTTCCAGATCTTTCCTTTGCCACCAGCAATATTAGCTGGTGTTTTCAACGGCACCAACAGAAGAGAAATGAATAATTCTCGCTGCATAGGAAAAACAAAATGCAGTGGTTCTGTGGATTGCTAATACGTGACTTACGATAGAAGACAATAACTGAGATTCTGTTTTTATATGAGATCTCCTGTTGTGTCACTGATGACATCCAAGCCCCAGAACAAACAACTCACTGGTGACCACATCTCACACAGAAAATCAAGGCAGGCTTCAAGGAATAGGATGTCTTGTTAACTAGAAAGAGTCTCTTTACCTTAAATTATGAGCATTTGTAAGAAGATACTCATATTAGAACCCCTTAGGTATCTTTGCAGTGTATTGCTTATCACTAAGTACGATAAACTATATATACTTCTCAGTTTATGATCAGGCTCAGTCAATCTCACAGACACTTTATTATGAGAAACTACTATTACAAGTCTTATCATTAATAACCATGGGTGTTGAGTAGTTTGAAGATGTGGCTCAGTACCTGGTACACAATAAACATTTACTAAATTAATGAATGGAATCAAGACCCTATTGACAAGAGTATGCACAATCAGTCACATGTTACTCTGCTATTCCCTTTTGGTGAGGTGTGTTAAGTGCTGTTATTTTATGGGTTGCATGAGCTCCTTTACATGTTGGCAAGAATTTATGCCCTTCAAGCATCTCACTATGGCTAGTGCAGGATCACATTCCCTGAACCTTTAATGAAGATACATAGATGAAGCAAATGTAATTTACTGACTTCACACTTTTTCTCAAGACAAGTTCTAGATCATATTATCTTTTTTATTTCCTATATGTGCTATAAGATATAAGTTACATTGTCATTATGAAATAAATGGCACTACAGCAATCTTTGGATTTCAAGGAAATGCCTATAAAATGCCTTCTAGTCCCTTCTTGCAGTAGGCCCTGTTACTGGACTGTCTCCTTCCTACTGTCCTGAGACCAACGGACAGCCTTGGAGACAGTCACTGACTCTGTTGCATTATGTAGTCACCAACTATAATATTTTTGCCTCTATATCTAATAAAAATATCTCTTCATTTCAGACCACGCTGTGTGATCCTCCAAGAAGGCAAATAATTTCTTCTGTCAATGGCTATGATTCCCCGGAAGATATTGATGCATTTGGGAGTATAATTTGGCAGAGGAAGGAGATAACCTGAAACCACAGGCTGCCCTAAACACTCTATTATGAACAAAGAGAAAACAGCTGAATTGAGTTGGAGGAAAGCCTTGCTGAATGATAAATTGCCAGACCCTTCGAGGCTCAGGAGGTTTCAGCCCATTCACCCCAGCTGCATTTTTATGAATACTTGAGGAAAGAACTTTGAAACTGAAAGACTCTGACTCATGGTTCGACTGTCTGCATTGGTTCCCAAAGGTGGCCTGAGTCTTAAGAATCACAGCTGGGAAATTTGCTGTGTGCAGATCCCTAGGCCTGGGCCCTTTATGATGGTCTGCTGATCCTCATGCAAAATTGAATCATCCAAAAACACTGCCAATACTTGTGTTCCAACTTAAGCTATGCATTTAATTTAAGAGTCATGATTCTAGAAATTTCTCTTCTGACCAAGGAAGGCTATTGTGAATGCAAGAGAAAGCTTTGAGTCCACCTTGCAAGGCTATGTGTCCTTTTAAGTTGTTTGTTCTTTGAGTTTGGGTTCTAGGGGCATTTGTCTTGTTTTCTTCTTTTCACCATCTTGGAAGTCTCTTGAGAGACATTTCTACTCACCCCTCCAGGTCCTTGGTCATTAGTGAGCATGTACACCATGTTTAAAAGACAGAATCAATGGCCAAAGAGAAATCTAGCAGATGAAAAACAGATAAATCTACCATAGCAATTGATTTGAATGTTATAGAAGCCCTTAACTTTAAAGGAAACTTTTCAGCAGATGGGGAGAAGGTGCAGTGATGTCAAAAGTAGCGGAATTCATCCTCTACAGAGAATTAAGCCCTTCACATGCACAAGGCTGGCTGCCTATGCCAGCTGAACACTCATGGGCACAGCTGGTGCTTCTTCTTAATCTCTTCTACTATCTGCTGTTTGGGTTCAAACTTGACCTGAGCCCTAATGACTGGAAGCCATCACTTCAAATTTGCAGATAAATGATATTAATGTGTTTAATACATTCCAGAAAAACAAAAATAATAAAATATTTGTGGTTTTGATGGAGGAAAACAGATGAAGCATGAATGTTACTGTGCTGAGGATTCTTCAAGGTGAATGGCTTCTGTGGAGATATCTTACCTTATTTTTGTGTATATAGAAAATGGCAAAGAATGAAACACTGTAGAGGAAAAAAAAGACACTGAATTACTTCCTCACTACTCCTAGACACCAAACAAGCTTTCTGCTGCTTGCTAGAATTTTCTGTGCTTTAAAAAAATGATTTTGAAGATAACATTAACAATAGCTTCAAAAAATGCCTATAAATAAATCTAACTAAGCAGAATTAATAGTGTGAAAGTGGCTACATTATTGAAAGTCATCTACAGATTCAATCTAATCCCCATCAAATTCCAGTAATGTTCTTCACAGAACTAGAAAAATAATCCTAAAATTCATATTGAAAAACAAAAGCTCCCAAAAGCTAAAGTGATCCTTACCAAATAGAGGAGAAATGCTGTTAAGTATCACTATGCCTTATTCTAAATTATACACAGAGCTGTTGTAACAAAAACAGCATGATGGCACAAAATGGAATTTAGACCAATGGAATAGAATAGAGGACCCATACATAAATTTAAGTAGCTAAAGTGACCTGAATTTGACAAAGTTGTCAAAAACACACATTGGAGAAAAGGCAGACACTTTAACTAAGAGTGCTGGGAGAACTGGATGTCTACATGGAGAAGAATACTAGATCCATATCTCTCACCTTGCACACAAAATAAAATAAAGTCCTTAAGTGGAAGATACAAAACTCTGATACTGTTAGAATAAAAGACAAACAAACAAACAAACAAACAAACAATACTTTCCAAGCTATAAGCTAAAGTGAGGACGTTCTGAACAGGTCTCTAGGTTCCCACAAAAAGGCCAAGAAACTGATAAGCACAAATGAAACCTCATGAAATTAAAAAGTTTCTGTACAGAAAAGGAAGCATTCAGCTGAGTGAAGAGAACCTACAAAATGGGATAGAATTTTGGCTTACTCTCAGGAATATATGCTGTGGATGTGGGGGGCACCATTTCATGAGCTGGACCTTGGACCAAGTGAGAAAGGGAGAGACAGCTGAACACTAGCATGAATGTATTAGTTCACTGTTTTCTGCTCTTGCTATGGAAGTAATGTGACTGTTTCAAGTTACTGCTACCTAGACTTGCCCACAATGATGGCCTGGTATTTTGAGCCAAATAAATATATTCTCTCTAAAGTTGATTTCAACAAGAATGAAAATAAGACATTAAGTGTCAGAGAACTGCAAATTAAAATTATATTGAGAGTCCTTTTTACCACAGGCAGAATGAGAATGGTCCTATCAATAGTCAGTTGAGGAGGGAGGATGGACTCATGGGTCCCTACCTTTGCCACTGAACTATGAGTAGACCCTGAGAAAGGGGGAGTCACTGTCTTTAGTGGCATCCCTCTCCTAAGCCTACCATGCTCCAGTGATAAGCCCCAAACCTACAGTCATACAGATGGCCCTGATTCATCTTGGTGGATTCCTAAATAAAAGGAATAGATAGGAATGAAAATAAGGATTTGTGGAGACATAAGAGAGTATACAGGTTGGTAGGGAGGCAGAGTGTGAGAGTGGTCAGTATGCATGGTATACATATGAGAAATTATTTGAGAGAGAGAGAGAGAGAGAGAGAGAGAGAGAGAGAGAGAGAGAGAGAGAGAGAGAGAGAGAGAGAGAAAGCCAACTGCTATCATTAATGTGGACAGAAGAGGCCCTTGTACACTGATGGTGAGAATATAAACTAGTGCAGCCACCATGGAAGTTAGTATGGCAGTTTCTCAGACAATAAAAAATTATATCTCCCATGTGATCTAGCTATAACTTTCCTGGGTATTTATCCAATGAACTCTAAGTCAGTGTACTATAGAGCTACTTGTACATTAATGTTTGTTGCAGGACTCTTCACAACAGCTGAAGTATTAAACCAACAGACATGTCTCACAACAGAGGAATGGATATAAAATACGGTGTATACACAAAATGGATTTGTTTCAACCATGAAGGAGAAATCAAGTTGCTTGCATGAAAAGGATGCAACTGTGGATAATCCTCTCTTGAAGTTGGTCAAGCGAGTCTCAGAAAGAATGATGCTATGCTTTTTGTCGCTTCTTGCTCCTAGAGTTTCTAGAGCTGCATAAAGTCATGCCTACATTTATGAGGGGAAAGTAGAAATGAAACTGTCCAGGGGAACAAAGGGGGGAAACGGGAATGGAGAAGGGTGGCAGGGGAGGGAAAGCAGGGGTGATGGAGGGCCAATGTACTTAACACACAATAGACACCTATATGAGTACTTAAAAATTAGTTTCTTCAAGAAAACATAAAGGTGACTTGAAAAACTATGAACTCTGAGTTATCACTAAAGATAGTAAAGGCCAGTGATGAGAAGAAAATTAATTTGGCTCCTTCTTTTACCCTATTCAGTCTGACTGTTCAGTTAACGAGTTATGCTTGTTAGAAAATTTACCTACTTTGCCAAGTGACAAAGTTTTATCATCCAGGTTTAATGGGATTTGGGATACAGAAATATTTACAAGTAATTTTACTTATCCGTCTTAACTACTTTCCTACTGCTGTGATAAAACACCATGACCAAAAGCAACTTGTGGAGGAGAGGGTTTATTTCATCTTACAGCTTGTAGTCCATCATCAAGGGACATCAAAGGGACTCAAGCATGGCAGGGACTGATTATGAGGCCATGGAGGAGTGCTGTTTACTGGCTTGCTCTCCATGCTCAGTCTGCTTTCTTATACTATCCTGGATCACCAGCCCTGGGGTGGTCCCATCCACAGTGATCTGGCCCTCCCACATCAATCATCAATCAAGAAAACGCACCACTGACCTGCCCACAGGCCATTCTGGTAGGGGATTTTTCTCAACTGAAGTTCTCTCTTCTCAAATGACTCTAGCCTGTGTCAAGTTGACATAAAACTAGCCAACATATTATGCATTTCCTCAAGTTCCCTGAGATTTATGATATGTCATAATTCCTTTTGACCATACACTTCTTACAATGCATGGAACACGTGTTGATGGGCTTGTGGTGTGTGTGATTGTGCTCTCATGACAGTGACAGTAGTTCAGCAAGGCAGAGATTAAGCTAAATATTTAATCTTCAGAAACAGAGACTTGGGGTTAGCTTCTCTATCAAGCAAGGGGCAATGATAGACTTCACCCAGGATCTTATCAAAGTCAATTCTCTTTTTTCAGCACGAGAAGTTGGCAATAGGAAGACTTTTAGAGTGGGAAGGTGAGTGATGATTGGGGCTGTTGCTGGGATAGTAAAGACTTGAAAATCTGAGTGAAAAATTTGAAAAGGGTCATTCATGTAGGCTGTGCTATGTTTCTGTATCCTGCTTAGGGGCATCTTACCTTATTTATAGCAGCCCACCCCCATACTATTCAATGGCTGGGACCATGGCTAAAATTTTAGCGCAGTCTTTACATAGAACCTGGAAAACATGCTCCACCATCTCTCATACATACACAGACGTGTTTCCCTACCCTCTAGCCAGAAGATCACATGCTTTAAACCTCAAGACTAGTATTACATCACTACTACACATAATCTTTTGCCTGTGACCAATTGCATAATTCCAAGTCCAGGGGATAAGACTTGGCCATATGGTTAAATCCAAAACTGAATGCCATCTTGATGTAACACAAGCCCTCAGAGTCATTACCCCGTACTTGCTTCCTGGCAGCACTGAACAAACTGGTACCAGCCCCATGTGTTTCATGACCTCAGTTCATACACAAGGACCCCATCAACTGAGCTGCTCTGACTCACATTTGGTTTGTGAAATCCAAAGTGACAATTCTTTGAACCTCAGTTTCCTCATTTGGCATGAGGAAACATCTCATTAGAATGAGATCATCTCTACTCTTTGCAGAATTTTTTTAAAGATTAAGGAACATTCCATATGGTTGTTGGTCTACTTTGCCTCTCTGTTGCTGTGATAAAACACTGACCAAAAACAACTTGGGGGAGGAAGATGTTTTATTTGGCTCACAGGCTACAGTCCATCATCAAGGAAGCCAAGACAGGAAGCAGACACCATAGAGGAACACTGCTTGTTGGTTTACTCTACCTGGGATGCTCAGTCATCTTTCTTACATAGCCAAGGCTCACCTGCCTAGAGATGGCACTGCCCGTAGTGGGACAGGCCCTCCTAAAACAATTATCAATTAAGAAAATGCCTCACAGGCATAGCCACAGACCAAAAGGATCTCTTCAGTTCCTCAGTTGAGGTTTCTTCCCAGGTGACTCTAGGATTGTGTCAGGTTGGCAGCTGAAGCTGTTATGCTATATAAGTCACCTGTCACTCTATCCAGCTCATAGTATAACTTTAATAAATAATGAGCATTGTAATAATGGTAGTACAAACATGTAATGTATGTTACCATAATCAGAAACTTCGATGTCTTGAGATCTGAAATGACTATTCTGTAGTTGAATTTGCTTTTAATAACAGCAGCATAAAAATTTAATCAGCTAAAGAATATTGCATGTCCTATTCTATGTTTTTTTCCTCCTAAATAAACATTTATTGTTAAGTACTGTGAGAGTTAAGTAGAAGAAAGAGGAAGATCTCCTTCTATACCTGCAGGACAATAGCCTCTCACGGTGAGCACAAGATATATATGTATTAAACTAGTGGACATACATCTTAATCTGGGAGAAGTCAAATGCAATAATTTGAAAACAATTCAAGACCCTCTCTTGCCAGTTGTATGAAATTTGGCAGTCCCTAGAGGCTGTCCCTGTTGTCAGTCTCCAGCTCTGGCATCCAGAGCCCAAGCATTCTTAGTGGAAGCATCACTGGGATGCAGCCCATTCCATCAGCAGAGGGAACAGTAATACATAAATGGACGATTATGTGAAAATTGGTGAGGGAGAGAGGGCACATGACAGAGGCTTGGGTGCATCAGCTGAAGCTCAGACTCACTCACCGTTTCCCAGGGACCCCAAGTTAAATCTCTTTGAGATAAGCTTCCTCACCCATCTTGCAACATTTATGATTGTATGGCCATTTTTTTTTTTTTTTTGGTTCATCACAAGCTGCTTCATAACAAAATAAATGCCACCTCGCCAAAGGAAACGAGACCTTGGCAATCCGCATGCCTTCCCAGACCTTGTCCAGGAGCCATCCAAGTAACAACATAAACAAATAGATCACCAGCCCAGCTCCTCTCCCCTCGCTTGCCTCCTTTTCCTTTCACTCTGAATGCTCCAGCAGAGTGCAGAAGATTTCACAGTTCCTCCAGCTCTGGAAAAATCATTAAGCCCTTCTGCGGGTCGACTTTGGACACATCTGGAACAAATTATCTCCACTTTTGGAATCTGAATAAAGAAATGTAAGCCTCACTGGAGAAATGTGAAATCTAGGGTGGGATTTGCAAAATGGTTTAAGGTTTGCGCATGTACTTTTTTTGAGTTTGTTTGGGTTTGGAACATATTAGAAAAAATAATAAGGCTTGCCATGTGCTTTTCATAATTCCTTTGCTTTCCATAAAAATCATTTGGCCCCTCCCCCAATTTTCCACCAATTCTTAGTAGCTCTCATCCGTAGTGTTAAGTGTTCTTCTTATGTAACATGAAATCCATGAGTTAGGGAGGTTTTTTTTTTTTTTTTTGGATTTGATTAAAAATCTCAGCCCAATCACAGATTCAATGCTTTTGTCACGCTTCCAACCTCATGATGCCCAAGTAACTGTTCAGAAACTGGACGTGGTCCCTGAAGGAGGTACTGAGACTTTACAAATCTCAATGCCCAGGTCCCTTGTCTTCGCTCAAGAGCAGCTGCAGCAGGCCATAACCCCAGGGCAGCTCAAGCTGAGCTTGTTGCTTTCATCCCTGTTGCCATTCACTGCTTCCTCCATCCCTCTTGCCTCTGGCCCTGTGGTTGATGTTTAGCAACAGAGGGGTGGGGGCCTTGCCCAGGCTGGGAGATGACATAGACATCTCACAGAGGCCACAAACTGCTGCCCCTAGGCTGCTCTTCCTGGGGTCTCCGTGGCCACACTCCCCTCCTGCTATGCAGACACCAACACCATCAGAAAGAAAGACAGATGCTTCCAAAGAGGAATCAGGAATTAAGAACGAGCCAGCCTTGCCTGGGAAAAACAAAGAGTAAGGATAGGAAACAAAGAGTTGGACAGCCTTTGAATCAGAAAAAGAGAAATCTGATGGAGCTACACCTTTTTACTTTTTTTCCCCATTGGCAAGACAGTTTCAGTGACCACAGCTGTCCAACTTCGATATTATTTTCAGCCATGCCTATGTAAACATGGTGTCTGTCCAGTCATGTCCTGGTTTTAGTTCTGAAATCTATGGCCCCTCTAATATTCCCATAGTTCCTGAAGCCTCATCCAGAGGTTTCCTGTAAATTCATTCATCCCCATTATTTCCTCAGTCTGTACCACAATGTCACATACAAACAGTGATAAGACAGAAGTGCCTGGGCTGTGACATAGACAAATGCCAATAAACCTCATGTCAGATACAAAAGGACAGACATTGTATGATTGTACTTATTTCATGCATATAAAAGAGCCAAATTCATAGAAGCAGAAAGTATAATAGAGTTTTCCAGTGGGCAGCAGAGAGAGAATGGGAGTTATTCACTGACACTGGATTTCTACTTGGTAAAATTGTTATTTATTACGCCGCACAATGTTATTCATTAAGCGGCGCTGTTTACCGTATGAGAAAAGCCACGAGGTACAACAAAACCCACTATAAGAGTTTATTAAGGGGAGGAAATAGAAGGGGATACTTAGGCCTATGAAAAGATCGTGCAGGAAGAGAAGGAGGAATATGTGGAACCTGCTTTTATAGATTCCCCTGGACATGCACTTAAGGGCTTACATTGCTATGCCACACATTTGCATAGGTTACATGATCATGCTGTGAGCAAGTTACATGATCATGCAGTGCACAGATTACATGGGATATAAGGCCTTGGGGTGACTAAGCATCATGCCAGTGCATGTGCAGTCATTGGGGGAGTGGCTAGGAATTCTAATAAAAAAAAATTCTGGAGGCAGGTATTGGTGGTGGTTGTACAATATCATGAGTGCATGCATTTATTGCCACTGATTTATAGCTTTAAAATAGTTAAATTTTGTTATGTATATTTTACCACAATAAAAAAATCTGGGCTGTTTTTCAGATCTAATTAAATAGAAAATGAAAGCCAAGTGGACATTCTTTGGAAATAGAGAAATACATTAATCACATTAAGGCTGCCACCAAGTAGGTCAAATAGCTTCTAATAGAAAACTGTGGTGTTAGAGTCACCCTCAAATCAAGGATATGTTAGATAGAATTTGTTCTATTAAGAAAAAAAATACTCAGCTTTGTTGTGGTGGCACACACCTTTAATCCCAGCACAAGGGGGGCAGAGGCAGGCAGAACTCTGAGTTCGAGGCCAGCCTGGTCTACAGAGTGAGTTCCAAGACAGCCCAGGGCTGTTTCACAGAGGAACCCTGTCTCGAAAAACCAAGAAGAAGAAGAAGAAGAAGAGAAGGAGGAGGGAGAGGAGGAGGAGGAAGAAATTTGCAATGCTACATGCTCTCTCCTAGAGACTGAAATCCACCACGTCCTTTAGACACGGGCACCACTGGATCAAAAGAGGTAAGTATATGTTGAGGGCCGAGGAAGGGGGAGACTGAGCTCTACTATTCCAAGCACTGACTGGCTCCTGGAAAAAATGTCAGGGCTCCACGGTCCTGTTTCTAGCATCATTCTTATGCAAGATCTTCCACAGAAATCCAAACTGGAAAGTTTGTTCAGATATGAGATCTTCATGAGGCTTCCCACACTGTGGTCAGGAACTGCTAGTAGGAAGTTTCTGGAACCTGTCCTGTGCCTGCTGATCTAATACACACTCAGAATAGATGTTCCTGGGAAAAAGACTTTGCTTTTGTTTCTCAATAGAGTTTGAGTTCCAAGTACCTATGAACAGGCTTCCATAAAACAAAAGCCCTACTTTCTCACGGGTGGCTCTTCTCATTAATGCAATAGGACTCCATGAAGAACATTGGCTCTGAATAATTAGACAATGCCTCCTCCTTTCTGTAAACATGAAAGGATCAGAAGAATTATTGGAATTCTCAAAGAGGCAGAAGAGTAATGGAAGTAATACATTTTCTTTTTTTTTTCTCCACTATGACTCATTTGTAGCTCAGAGTTCTTTTTCTTCTTCCTCAGAATCTGCATATATATATATATATATATATATATATATATATACATATATATATATTTGAGGTTATTGATATGAGTATTAGGGGAATACTCATTTGGTTTAGGAGAGAATCAAGAGGGTAATCTCTGGGCTTGGTGACACAGGTATGTAACCTTAGTTGCTTGGGATGCAGGAGATCAGTCCATCAATAGCTATAGAGAAAGCTGAAGGCTACCCAAGGAAAATTAGTTGAGACCTTATCTCAAAATCACACAGTAGTAAGAGGGCAGGGGACAGAGTGCGGTGATAGAGTGATGGTTTAGGTTTAATGTCAACCTGCTACAAATTAGAATGACCTGAGTAGGGAGCCTCAACTAAAGATCAGTCCTGGCTGCCCTCACTGATGCAGAAAGACTCACCCCAAATGTGGGCGGCATCTTCTGGGAGCATCCCAGATAAAAATGGCCGAGCAGGAGGTTGGTTCATGCCCCACTTCTTGGCCTCCCTCTTGCTGGTGAGTCTTTTTGCCCTGTTGTTGCTACTGCTGATTCCCATGATGATATTACAACCAGTGTTTCCAGGCTTCCATCACTGAGTGAGGAACATTGGCTCCCTGGGAATCTGCAGGGGTATTTTTGTTTTGTTTTTTCCTGCAGGTTTTTAGTGCAAATTGGGATTGCTAAGGCACACAGCCTCATGAACTGAGCTACTACTGGGTTCTCAGTCTCTCCGGTATAAGATAGACAGCTGTTGTTATATTTCAATGTAAGCATATATATTTAAAATCAGTTCTGTTCCTCTAGAGAACCCTGACTAAACAGGACATATGTTTAGCATGTACAAGGCCATAGTTTCAGTCCTAGTACCCCAAACAAACAACAAAAGGAGGTGTCTACAAGAGAAATAGGAGCGTCACTGTTGATGAGCATCTGAACCAAATCTCAAGACTGGAAGAAGCCTATATTTGAGTGGAAATGTCCAGAGCAGATGACGGACATCTGGAGATTTTTTTTTTTCCCATTAGGCATATTTTGGACAGAGCACTTCTCATTATTATCTTTCCTTCTGGCTAAAAGGAACTAAGATATGGATTAAAATCCATGGGACAATCTTGATAGTTCCTTCTTCTATTCAGAAACAAATGTCTGGTAAGTGTAAAAGAAGACCCCTACACATCAGGAGGCTTGGGACCTGACTGGCCTAGTCATTGCACACAGCTCTGGTCAATCCCATCAGGTTTAAATGGTAAATTCAACCTAGAACAGTGCAGCTATATATTGAATTACCTTCAGCATTTTCTAAAAATATGTTTGAGCCATGTTCGAAGCGCTAGTTACTTAAGGTCTTGTATACACATGATGAGTTAGAAAGTGTAGTAAGAACTTAGATGGTGGCTGGGCTGCTAGGTTTCAAAGCTGGTTGTCTTGATAAGGCCATGCACATCCCTGCTCAGCCTTTCTTCACCAGAATTGCAGCTTAGGTGACTTTCAGTCCTACTGTTTCAAAGCTCTTATAAAAAGCAGAGACTAAAACACTGATTTGAATCACTGGTTTTTCTGAAACTTTAACATGTAAGGATGTATTTTCAATAAAAGTCATGGTGTTTATAGATGATTATTCAATAAATCCCTCAGTATTATTTGACTTTGACTGCCTTGTGGAAAAAAACAAACAAACAAACAACAAGAACAAAAACCTCAGAGACAAAATACTGACCCTGACAATAAAACATGGCTGTTACAGGATCAAATGAGAAAATAACGTATGTGCATGTCGTAGAATAGATTGTTATATGAATGCAAGCAATTATCTGGTCTCCCTTAACACTGTGTGTCATCCATTTGGTTCATTAAATATTCACTAAGTTTTTCTAGATCAGAAAATGCGGTGCAAGGGTACAGCATAGGGTGTACACTTGACACTTTCACTTGCAATTCTCCTGGAATGAGTATATACGAGCCTAATGAAACCCTTGCTTGTTTCATTATATGAATGCTTTTAAGTCATAAGCGAACAGTATCCATGTACCCATTTCAAACAGAGGGAAGCCAGGGTACATCTTAAATGTACCCATTTTCCTAGCTCAGAATCTTTGCATCACAAAAATCACTTCCCAAAGAAGTATGTGCTGCTGGTAACTCCCCTCCCCGCCAAAGGCTAAGGTCCATGCTATGCCTTGGTTACTAGCTTGACATGGGGTAGACTTGTTAGTGTGCTGCAAAGAACCCCGGGGAGTGGGGGAGGGATATCTTTACCTAGGATCCTTCATTTCCACTGAGCTAATGAGAGCGCTGTCACCTAAATTTTCATTGTTTCAAGAGCAAGTGGAGGCTGACAATTTCCTTTCAAGCTTGAATGATGAAGAGAAAACATCCCACGGCCTCATCTGGCTGGCTTGCTGCGAGGTAATGAGCCCTGTGCAGCACCCATCTCTGCTAGACTGAGATGACCTTATGTCTGGTAATCCATCAGAGAGGAGCGGAAAACACACGGCAGGTCCTGCCAACAATTCCCCCAGGACACGCTGAGTGTGCCAAACAGTTTAGTAAATAGATCTCAAGTTACCATGTTGAAACATATTCCAACACATTGCAACAGAGAACGTCTCAATCTAAAGGTCACACTTCAGTTTGTAAAGATGCTGTGTGAAGCGGTTTGGTGGTGGCGGCGGCGGCTGGAAGAGGAATGTCATGGAGGTGAGGATCAGGAGAGGAAATATTCGTAGCATTTCAAAACAAATTTTACAAACTTCCCTGGCTAATCTCTATGATTTTCAGTCCAGACAGGGAATTTCGTTTTCTGCCAGACTTTGTTCCAAGATTTGCTGGAATTTCTTGGGATAGGCTAGCAGCCCTCAGGGTCAGAGAGCTGGTTGGTGTCCTGTATGAGCTGGCAGGGTGTGACATGATGAGGTGAGGCCAGGATGGAGTGAAAAGATTCCAACTTTCCTAGTTTCCCATTTTGGTCACTTTTAGAGTCCTTAGGGAAGGAATAAAGAATGAAGGACTTAGGAATGCAATTCTGGCTTAAAATAATTGTTGGAGACTTGGTGCAGAGAAGATCGAAAAGACTGGAAAGTGTTGGATCTTGATTTTGCACCAAGGAATCTGTCTTTTTCTGGGCTGTGGCTTGAAAAAAATTTCTGGAGAAGGGGCATCCTGTATCCAGCATAATGGGTCCCTTGCTGCAATCCTTAAAAATGTCCTATTTGGATCTACTGGACACTTGCCAGGCAGCTCAAATGCTTGTAGCAATGTCCAGTTTGGGAAGGATGCCTACCTCTGCAAGAGGAGTATACCAGCTAAGCCACTAAATACTAAGTCTTTTGGGCCTTCAAACTGCACTGTGCTTACATTTTCTCATTTGCCCTTTTGCCATTAAACTTGAAATTTCCCTTGCAAGCAGTTTATAGAGAGCGCTTTGTACAACCCCCACCTCTGAATGAGCACCTGGATGAAAGAAAAGTCCATTGCCTCTCAGTGTTTACTAGTGCCGAAGCTTCAGAGCCATGATGCATTTTGGGTGGCAGAAGAGCAGAGGTGTTTAGAACTGGTCTTGGCAAACAAATCCTTTGACACAAGAACTTGAACTCATATGGGTAGCTGCATGAAAAGAAGGAGGATGCTCCAGTGCATTGTTAAGCCCCAGAGCACATCGATTCAATGTCATTAGGTGGAACATTACTAAGTTGATAATACTTGACTATTTAGATCCACAAAAATGAAAATTTTATAGGGTTTAAGCTAATAAAAAGCAGAATTTGAAAGAGCCACAACAGTCAAAGGAGAGAGAGAAAAAAATGGCTAGATTTAGGCTGCAGTGATTAAATCTCCATTCCTGCACCTCTTCTCTTTGCCCTAACCAAACTTATTAAATCTTTATGGGCAAGCATATTAAGAAGGAATATAGCAGCTGGCTGACATCAAAACCCTACAGAATGGTGTCTGACACAGGCGAGAGGCCTGAGGGGCCAGACTGGGATGGGATAAGGCACTGGGAGAGAGAGTAGACATCCTAGATGACAAACGTTATATTGTCGATTATTTCACAATACCCAAGGTTATTGTTCCCATAGTCTCACACTGTCTGTGTCAGTTAGGACGCATTAATGAACGTGTGAACATATTTATGAAACAAAACCCCAGGTTAGTTCCCAGCACAATTTGTCAATTCTATGAAAATAGCCCCGGGATGGCCACAAATCCTGAACCACACCTGTGAAAATCACTTCAAATTAAAATTCAATTAGGTGGTATTGTTGTTTGTTTGTAAGCAAGATACAGAGAAAACTATTTCATATTGGCATTCCTTTTTGTGGCCTGGTTTCCCGTGTCAAAACAACTATTAGAGAAGGTTTATATGATTTATAGTTCACAACTCATGCATGCAGAGCAACAGGTTAATACTGGATGATTTAAGATCCTTCTGATTCTAGGAGCCATGGGTTTTCTGATACAGTACAGAAATTTTAGAGTCATGAAACCAGGTTCTACACCAATTGTCTGTAGAGACAGCTGGGGCAATTTGAACTTAGGGCTTAGGAGAACTCTTGTCAAATATGATAGTCTAGATGTGTCATTACAATTCAACCCAAAATTCTTTGTGAGGCAACAAAACAAACAAACAAAGAAAACAAAACAAAAACAAAAAAAGAAGAAAACTCTCTAATTGCTAGTGGTGAAGAATGAGTATATAGGTCAGAAAGTGGCCTGATGTGTTATGAATCTATCTGACAGATCAAACTAATTGTAACATTTATAAAATTGATTGTGTTAATTTTGGTGTGATATTCCAGGCGTCAGCATGCTATGGAGACCAAATCTTATCCTGGTATGTAGAGTCCATGCCATTAGTGACCTGTCTATGGACCTACCATTAGGAATGTTTCCTTAAATCTTCAGATAGCATTCACTATTATTCTTTTCTTTAAACTAAGGATGGGTATCATGAGTCAAAATTCTTCCTAAACCATCAAGACCTCCATGTTCTAGGCTCTAACCATTCTAGCCCAACAACATATATCCAAAATTATATGATTTACTCTACCCATGGATGTAATAGTGACGTTCTCAACTAGGGCATTCTGAATAGCTTCTATCCATGGATGTAACAGTGATGTTCCCAACCAGGGCATTCTGAATAGCATCTATCCATGGATGTAATAGTGACGTTCCCAACCAGGGCATTCTGAACAGCATCTGGCTAGAATAAACAAAGTAAAAATATTTGTCATTTGTTCCGACTTTCAGCTCTCAAGAATAAGCCCTGGGGAGCACACCGCACTTCTGTTTTCTAGAATTAAAATCCTGCAAACTTGTAAGTATGTGCTCTGCAATCCAACACTTCACTGGTGGGTGAGAATAACTTTCTTTCATGCCCAGTCCCTGCACCTCTATGCCAGCACTCCATCCTCAACCAACACCAAAGCAAATCCCCGATAAAAGACTCTTCAGGGTGGCAATGACTCAGCCGATAGGGCATCACAGAGTCAGACACGTGGACTGCACCCACACATCCCCACCTTCCTACCCAGTGTGCCCCCCAGGAGACTCTCCAAATGTCCCTTTGCTCTTTCCAGAAGCGCTAAAAATAGCCCAGGGCTGCTCAGTACAGGTGCTGTTTGTGCAGACGTTCTCTTTGCATTTAGCCCGCCTGCCTCTGTGATTAGCACACTGCAGACACACAGCATCCCCCCCCACCCCACCCCCGGACTCTGCTGTGTCAGCTCTTCTCCATAATAGAGCCTTGCTAGAGGATAATTCTAGGATTGCTGTTTATAGTCTCTCTCTCTCTCTCTCTCTCTCTCTCTCTCTCTCTCTCTCTCTCTCTCTCTCTCTCTCTCTCTCTCTCTCTCTCTTCCCTGGGAGCAAGAGGCTTTCTTTTTCTTCTCTGTCCACCATTAGGGGCTTCTCTAAAATAGCCTCTAAAACAGAATGAAATAAAATGCACCCCCTCTCATCATAGAATAGGGATAGATAGGTGATGAATGAAAAACATGGGGAATGAACCCGAGATTCGGTTCCTAGTTGTTCATCCTTGTGCACTTTTCAATAATTATATGCGTAACACTAGAAGGTGTTAGATGGTCTCTCCACGTGGCAGTGCAACAGTCTGCCTTGTCCTGTGTTTGTAGTTTGCACTTCAGAACACACAATCATAACCCAGTAAACTTGTTTCTTGCGATGGTTTCTTTGGCCCACACTACCACACTCTCTGATTCCAAAGGTCTTCAGGAAGTCCAAGGATATGCCTATATAGGCACAGACCCAGGTGATGTGGATATAGTTGGTCCTTGGACCAAATAGAACTTTCTCCAACCAAGCCTCTGAAGTAAACATTAGGAAACAGGCCAGAATGTGGAAGCAATTCCCTCACAAGGGCTGCAATTAGAACGTTGGTTCACTGTCTTCTTGCCCAGAATTCTTTCCATGTGAAATCATATGCTTTCCACTCAGTTCAAGCCCGTGAAACTGGTGATGTAACATGGATGCAGATGCTGTCATAATCGTCGAAGTTCAAAGGCACTTTCAGAGGGGAAGGCAGCAGGGACTGAGGGATGTAGCCACATATCTTGGCTAATGGATTTTTTGGGATTCCCTGGGCCAGTCACTGCACCTCTGTGAGCCTCATATTTCAAAAGTAGTATAACAAACCAGCTTCCATGTCATATCTTATAATGGAAACCTAAGTAATATGGCAGCCTAACGCCCTTGAGCTGCATTCCTTCATTAGGACTCAACCTAAAGCTCAACCTTCACTCTCCTGTAATTCCTTCCAGAATCAAAAGATCTAGTGCCAGAGACTCCAACTCACACGCAAAGTCAGCCTGATGCCATGCAAGGGCTCACCAACCCTGATCTGTGACTTGAGGGGACAAAGAAGACACTCTTGTCAAAATAACACATCACAACCCTGGACCACCGTGAGTGTTACAAACTTCTCCCTCAGGCAGTCATGTTTCTGAAGGATGAGTGAATCCCGTTGGATTTTTCTTTCATGTCATCTCATGTGAATGACTTTGTGTTTTATGATTCATCTGATTATGGAACATAAAAATCGTTGGCTCCACCTTGAAGAAGCCATCCTGAACAGAGGTGAAAGGGTACAGAGCTTTGAACTTGAGCCTCTTGGAAATGCCAAGAACTAGACGTCATCCAGTTCAGAGTCCCAGAGAGTGATTTCACTACACTAATTACGCTGCAGTGCCAAGAAACAAGATAAAACATATGATGCTTCGCAAACACTCAAAAGTCCGTACTTGTCGAAGCAATTTAAATATTTTTACCATAATTATAAAACTAGAACACGAAGGTAACTTCAGTGAATCTGCCTGAGGTATCATGCACATTTAATGAAGAGTTTGGTCACCTGACTCTTGCATCCTACAATAGGTAAGCTTTTTTTTTTTTCTCCTCCTAATGCTTAATAGGAAAAAGCTCATTAGTTCCTCATATTTGGTTTGTTTGTACTACAGCAGAGGAGAAAACCCTATACCACTAGAAAAACAGTTAGTTATACTTCTGGATAATTGATCTCTAATGATTGCCCCAGTACAGTGATTGAGGTGAGCACAGTACAATGCCATCATGATCTAAGGGAACTGCAGATTAAGTGTTTTGCCAGAGGGACGGGACTGATGGTGTTTGCTGGACTACAGTGAGAGACCAGGAAAGGTCTACTCAGGCAAGAAGTCAGAAACTAGATGACTTACTCACTCACTCAAAAGTGTTCACTGGCTACTTCCTAGATGTCAGTTATATGCCAGGCATCAAGTTAATAGACCTAATTCTTCTGGTCGCATAGATTTTATTTCGTCATAGGAGACCATCTTTGGTTTGAACCTTGAAGCATGAGGTTCATGCACAAGGAGAGGACTACATTGGAGTCCACAAAGAATAGCTGGGATGTGTATGGAGACTAGTGGTCAGGGTCACAGTAGGCAGTACTCTTATGGGTGAGAAGTCTTCCCTTTCATGGAAGCTGGCCTGACACAAATGAAGAATGTTCTGAAGAAGTATCTTTGCAGCCTCTGTCCGTTTCAATTCAAGGTCAGACTCTTTGTTCCCTTTGCCAGTTTCCTCATCCTCTTGAGTTTAGTGTAGCTGAAAATATGGCTTTGCATTCTGCTTTTCCTAATACACAGCAAGGATTTCTTAGAAACAAGCAAGCTGATGAGTGTTGAGTGATGGCCTTGCCCAGGGAGGACCTAAGCAAGACCTCTCCTGCCTAGGAGTTAAGAGAGCCAAATACCACCGACCAGAGCCATTAAAGGGTTGTGCTGACCTTCCTTCCACCCTGCAAGCCCAGACACTCAAAAGCAGCTCTCTCAGAGGCTCTCCAGGGTGGCATTTCACAAGCACAGTTTCATGCTCCTGACTTCCTATTGAGGTACGGGAAGTTGTTAGATCAAAAAAGAATTTCAAAAAGATTGAAACTGCAAAAGGAAGCCATATCTGATAGCTCCAGGACTCTCCTGGGATCATAATGTGCCACATAAATGGCATCAGATTGCTTCATGTCCTCATCTCTCTTGTCTTCTTTTGCTTGGTCCCTACAGACTACTCCCAAGGGGTAGTTATGAGCTCGTTTCTACCCAAACAAAGGGTTAATGGCAAATTGAATTAAAATGTTTTCTATCTTAGGGATATTTTAACCCTGAAGCCATTCATCATAGTTTTACTCAAAGGACTAGTTCTTTAGTCATAGATCAGTAACCATCAAGACAAAAGTGAAGGGACTATTTACGGAAAGGCCTATTCCAGATGTCTTAAATCTTGACTTCTACACTAAGGGCCAGGGAACAGCTTACCTCACTTGCCTTCAGAGTAAGGTTTCTCAAGGTTAGTGGCCTGGTGTGGGGCTTCTATGAGAGTCATATAAGCTCCCTCAGTGTCATTTCCACATATACTGAAGTTGTTCTCTGCTAGATAGTGTCACAGGTAATTACTGCCCGAGTCTACCTGATGGGGTCACTGTGGTCAGCTGTGCTAGTGGTCAGGGATATAGCTCTTGGTTAGTAAAATGCAAAGAAATCCTTGGTTAGACTCACATATTAAATTTAGGGTGAGGAAAAAGAGTCTGGATTAAAGCCCAGCAAATGCATGCTGTAGAACTATTTTTAAAAGGCCGTTTGTAAAATTGTCAGGTATTGCACATGAAGAACTATCCCCTACACCTTCTCACTTGGGCCTTACAACACTTGTCAGTTTCCCCGAGCCTGGGTCCATTCCTTCCCATTGCAGCTCGTCTGACTGGAGGGTAGGAGCTGGAACAGACCAATTCAGATCCAAAGCTGAGAAAGTATCCCTAAGCCCAGCCTTCCCTCTCATAGACAGGAAAGGGAGAAAGATCCCCCACCCCTGCTCCAGGGTTTCTGGCCAGTGCTCTTTGGAGTCTTCTGGGCTGGATCCCAAGCCTCCCAGCCATGTGTCTGTCCCTGGGGCCTTTGTTGCTGTCCCCTCTGTGTTCAGGGCCAGCTGTCTCCCATTCCTGGAAGCCTGCCAGCAGCGCCCTCCAAAGAGATGCATCTCAATCAAGTTACTTATTCACCTAATCAAAAAGGAAATAATGTATACAATTTAGAGTCTTTCCCAGGTCCTAGCTCCCTTGGAGGCTGGGGAGGAGGAGACCCAAATGAAAGCCACTCAGACCTGGGGCTTAGACAAGGAGATGAACCAGAGCAGTGCTACCCATGTGGTCCAGGAGCTCCCACCATGATCAAAAGGAGAAAATGGGCAAAGCAATAGACAGAGCTCACGCTGCAGCTGAGGATAACGTCATTAACAATAAACCAGGGGTGGAGGCAGAAGGGGAGCCATCTGCTCAGCCCAGGGCATTCAGAGGGTGGGTCACAGGGGTTCCAGAACCCTCCCTCCTCAAACAGGAAATGCTAGAAGCACCCAGATGGCTGCCTTGGCTAGGTGGGTTTCTCTAAATCCCCGTTTTCTTCCTGCTTTGGGGCTCTGACCAGAAATCCTCTCTCTCTGGGTCTCACCCTCCCTATACTTTGCTACATCCTGGTCATCTTTCAAATCTCAGCTGTAGTGACACTTTGGGAGGGATTCCTCTGACCTTCCTATCTATAACAGGTACCCCTGTTATTCTCTCTCATGGCATATGGGATTTTTTTCTCTCCCTAATGTTTTACACTGTAAATTATACAGCCATTTGCAAATTTACTTGCTGAAGAGCTAACTCCCACATAGGTTAGAGAGGCTGGGTTCTTTCTGCATGTGTTTATAGTATTAGTAACACGCCTGGAACATACTAGATGCTCAGTAACTACCAGTTGATTTTATAATCTACTGTGTCCACATGTGCCCTGTGTTCTAACCATTTAGTTTAATGCTTTAACTATCTAGATTTCAGGTCCCTGTGTGGTGGTATTGTGTTCCCCAAAATATTATGTACCCTAATAAACTTATCTGGGGTCAGAGAACAGGACAGCCACAATATTAAACATAGAGGTTAGGCAGTGGTAGCACATGCCTTTAATCCTAGCATTCCAGAGGCAGAAATCCCCCTGGAACTCTGTGAGTTCAAGGCCACAAGGAAACAGCCAGGCATGGTGACTCACACCTTTAATCCCAAGAAGTGAGCCTTTAATCCCAGGGAGTGATGGCAGAAAGCAGAAAGATACATAAGGCATGAAGACCAGAAACTAGAAGCATTTGGCTGGTTAAGCTTTCAGGCTTTTGAGCAGCAGTTCAGCTGAGATTCATTCTAGATGAGGACTGAGAAGCTTCCAGTCTGAGGAAACAGGATCAGCTGAGGAATTGGCGAGGTGAGGTAGCTGTGGCTTGTTCTGCTTCTCTGATCTTCCAGCATTCACCCCAATAATTGGCCACAGGTTTGATTTTATTAATAAGACCATCTAAGATTCCTGCTAGATCCCTGGGGACAAAGACACTGTGTATTCTATGGTCCTTTACACTTTCACAGATCATAGCAGAAAAAAATGATGCTTTAAGGCAGTTTTAACCAGACAAAAGTGTGCACCACCAGCTATCAGTGGTAGAAGCAGTGTTAGAATGCAGTAGTCTGGAGCTGACTTTGGGATCAGTTGGGCCTGCATTCATACTCCTTACCTTTCTGTGTGTCTCAGTTCTGCCACTGGTGACTAGGGAAGTGGCCACATCATGAGGAAGTCTCTGTTTCCTTCATCTCCTATGGGTGGGTGAGCTCTCCTCTATTGGGAGCTCTGTTGAGGTGGGCACTGGGAGGAGGATGCAGAGATTAGTGTGTACTACTGGATCTCCCTTGGTGGAGCAGTGGCCTCCAACTGGTTTTGATGAATGGGAAAATTTGGGGAGTCTAAAGCAAAAGCAAAGATGATTCTGTTGATTGTTATAGTGATTTTATGGTTATTATAATTCTGCTCAGGGTGCGCGTGATATATTTTTCCAATGGTGTGGGTGATTCTGCTTACACTTGGGATGATTATGTTCATGGTTGCGGTTATGGAGAAAATTCTGATTGCTATGACTCTATAGTGCCCCTTCCTATATTGCGTCCTTCTGCTGAAGAGGGCACTAACTAACAAAATTCCCTACTTTGGAATGTCAATGCTGACCTGTCATCAAAGCAAATGATCTTTCCAATTAGTCTGCATCTGCAGACAAGTTTTACAGTGTTTTTCCTTCTTTGATCTTGACACCCCCTTCTATCCAGAATCCCTTGCTCACACTCTTTCCCTCATTCAATTTTTTCCTCCCTGAGATCACTGCATGTCTCTCTACTTCCTCTGATTACTCCTACCTTCAGCACGGTCCAGTTTCTCCTACTGTTAGATGCCAGTGATGTGCTTCTGGTTCATCTTTTACTTGCTTCTATCATTGCATGATTAATCCCAGCCCAGCCTGAACAGAGTCTGATCACCTCTCAAACTCAAAACTACATTTAGTCCGTGCAACTCAGTCAGTAGCTGCTGCATGTTACCTGTTTTACCCCCACCCCACCCCACCCCACCCCACACAATCCACCCCTGCTGTGGACACTCATACTATTTCTCCCTGAGCTTGTGGTATACCAGAAGGCACTTGTGTCTCACTCATCTCTGGGCTGTCTTTTCTAACTTTTATATGTAGTAGATATTCTATTGGTATCTAGTAATAGTTAGTGGCACTATTAATTTCTCCCTAGATTCCAAGTTTCAAGAAGACACTGCAACAGTATAGAAGCACTTTTGTTTTTTCATCTATAGCTTACACATCCCTGCCTAGTATGTTTATTATTTTTCCTGTCATTGTCAAGAGTGAATGAACTCAGTTTTCAGGACAAATACCACTTATTTCATGAAAGGATAGATCAACAAAGTAGAGGGAAGAGAGACTCTCAAATCAAAGATGAGGAGGTCATGTTCCAGCTATGTGACCTTGGACAAATCCCTCAATCCTCATTACCCTGAAACATCCTGGTCTACAGTATAAGGATGTCAATACAGAACATTCCAAACAGCAGGATGACATGTCAGCAGCCAGATGATTTTTAATGAACATGTTCACTACTTATAGTGATTATAGACTCTCTGGGAACAGGAACATTTGTACATTTGGTCTGGAACCTTAACCAGGACTTATCTAGTATTTATGGATGTCCCATAGATAATACATAGAACAGTTTCCCTGGATCAGGGTGAGGTGGTTTCATAATATAACAGGTATGTGGTTGTATTAATATGACCCTCTTTATTCTTTCCTGAAAAGAAATGCCATCTATGGCCATACTACCCTGAGCACACCTGATCTCTGAAGACAAAACCCAGTCATTGCATGGTAAAGGGCTGAGAGATTTCTTTTCACTTGGTTCTCTGGCTTGAAGACCATATCTGGCTTCCCCTCTGTGTTCTCTGAGTCAGGTATTCAATTAGCACACATTCAAGATGCACTAGGTATCAGGTCTGAACTGGTCACAGGGAAAACTGAGACAAACCATGAAGACTTCGTGCTACTGCAGATTGGGCATCGGCAACTTTAGATCTGATTTTGTTTTGATTTTTGTTTCAAGTAAAGAAGAACCTCACAAAATTTTCTTTCCAGGTTTGCAATAACACAGAATTGCTGAAAAAATGAAGTTGAGAGAAAATACAACATCCCCTTTCTTAAGGAATAGGAGTGCCTTCCACCCCTCACTTCTCTCTGTCTGTCTCTGTCTCTCTCTCTCACATACACACACACATATATGCACATGTATGTGCACATACAAAATTTTGTGATAAAAATACATTAAAAATTTATAATGCCCTAATAATAATGCTAATCACAGCTAAAGATCACAGAAGGCTTACATATTCAAGGTGCAGTCTGAGTACTTATTTGTGTTAATACAGTCATCTTTGAGCTATATGCCCATTATTCCATTTTCCAAGTGCAGAAACAGTCACCGAGAAGAGTGAATTGCTTGCAAAGTATTACCTCTCTACACTCAGGATTTGAACACAGAGAGTTTGATTCTGGTTTCTGCTGACATATTAGCTACTGAAGGACATTAGTACTATTAGGAAGTGGGGTCTTTAGGTCAAGACCTAGTCAAACTATCGATTATTGCCTCTGGGACCCAAAGCAGTTGACTCTTAAGGGTTTCTGGCCATCCAACTCATGGAAGACTGTAAGAGGAGTTCATCTCTGCTATTTCTGACTCCTTGGATTCCCAATGGAGAGAGAGTTAAGAAGACGACCCAATCTTTCTCAAAGCTCTTCCTAGAAGTGAGCATCATTTCTCTCTCTTCCTAAAATACCCCTTACACAAAGAACACCCTCAGTGTAGATGATAGCCAGTTAGCTCTCCATTTGCCCCAGTGAAAGCCACTCCACAGGAAGCCAAAGTGTCATGGAACTGGAGAGAATAAAGCCAGCTGCATGGTGCCAGCAGGTGCCCATTGGAAGAACGATCTCAGGCACCAGTCCCAGGAACAGGGCAGGGAGGATTCACCTCCTTGGTCAGCACTGCTGTGCAGGCCAGTTGCTATCCTGAACCTTCAGTTTGGGAACAAATATCCCACACCTGAATCAGCACACATTCCACAACTCGGGGTCTGCACGATCTAGGAGGAGAAGATTGGGGAAGGGGTGGGCTGAGGCCTAGAGGAGCCCAAGCCCTCTCTTTGGCTAAGTAGATTGGAAAACGTGAAATTAACACACATTGTTTATTTCACGCTCTCAGCCTTGCCCGCACAATAGCACAAATTAAATTCTGCACTAACCAGACGGGCAATTAGCTCACAGCGAAGATCGGGCTCTTAGCTGATTGCTCAGGCGTTCCATTCGCACTGTTTATGAAGGGAGCAAACTTACTGAAAATATTTTTGTAGCAATAATTTTTCTGATACACATTTCCCCCCCAATTTGCTGCATTACCCCACACTTCCTGGTATTTAGATGAGCTGGCCAGGTTTTCAGAAAAGCAGCGTGTAGTTCATCAAAGAGAAATTCATCTTGGGTCAATACCCAGCAATTAGCATCATTTTCATTGAAAATCAATCTGCTGTCATTTGGAAAAAGCAGAGAAGGCTCTCCCCCCGCCCCCCGCCATTCTGTTCTTCTTTGTTGTTGTGTTTTGTTTTTTTCTGTACTGAAGGTAGCCTGTAGGAGGATCAGAGATATTAGCATTCTCAGGGAGATGAAAAATCTCGAAACCTTATCTTATCTCTTATAGTGCTCACATATCAAATTTCACTTTCCTATCAATAAAAACAATAAGAGCTCGCATGTATGATTCATCAAGGAGAAAAGATTATGTTATAAATACAATTCTTTACTCAAAAAGAGAAATTCTAATCCTTATTTTTTTTTTTTTTAATTTTAGAAACAACACAAAGTACAGAAAGGTGAAGACATTTGCCTACAGCCACACAGCTTGTCGGTGACAGAAGAAGAATTAAAACTAGAGCCCCATGTTAACGTGCTGGTGGTCTGTTGTACAGGGCGATCCACTGAGCCAGACAACTACCATCCTGGGGCGTTCAGCTCGGTCCACTGGCAGAAGATCACCTCATCTGGGCTTGCTAACTCTTTATGTCTCATAGAGAGCAGGATCCTCACTTGTTGAACCATGTGATTTGAAGGCATCTGTTATTGCTTTCAGATATTCCTGGATAGACTTTGCAGTCAGTGGCTTAGTGCACTTCTCCCCTGCTCTGACTCAGTACCCTTCCACACTGTCTTGCCTTCTGTAGAACCTGCCATCCTCTCCCCACCTCAACATTCTCGGCTTTCTTCAGCCCTGATAAGCCACAAAATGAGCTGATTCACCCTATGCAGACTGCTGTGTCCTTCTCTTGCTCAAAAACTCAGTTGTGGGGATAGCTTGTCAGGAGCTCAGGTAGCTACCAAGAGTTGACAAGAGCACATAGGTATGCACACCAGAACTATGAAGGAGGTCTTAGTTAAGTTTGTTGAGCCTGAATCTCATTATTCTCCTCAGACTGGTCTTGAACTCCTGGACTCAAGCAACTCCCCTGCCTTAGCCTTCTCAGTAGCTAAAACTACAGGTGCACAATATCGCACCTGTTCAGGATTTTAAATATTTCAAATGCATCAAAGCTGAATGCCTAGCGACAGTGCCAAACATTTGTACATTTTGGAGCTATCAGTTTTTAATTCACCTCTACTTAGGAATCCCCAAGTCCTAGAGTGAGAGTAGAATGTAATGGTTGGGAGACCAGAATTAGAAGCCATCTTGCTTCAGCCCAAAATTTGGCTTTGGCCCTGAATAATTGTGGATATCTTTGAATCTATCTGTGAAACAAGAGTAAACATATACCCATCTCCTAGGGCAACCTAGAGGATTAAATGAGACACGTAGTTGACAGTTCTTAGAGACCAGGATATAGTGGCACCACCTAGTTGTGCTGCCGATGCTGTTACTGGGTGAGAGCCTGCCATTTTGCTCAGCATCCCAGGCTCCCACAACTGCATTCCAATGTCTCACCTCAGCATTTGGTCTTGATACTCCCAAACACAGACTCTCTAGCACACGCTTGCTTTATTGTGTTATCATAGGCCTTGTGTATACAAAGCCTGGAATGCCTTCTTCTATCTCTTTACTAAAGATACCAAGTCTGAAGCCAGGGCGGAGGCTTACCTCGGCTACTTCAGTACCTTTGATCATCTGGAGCTGGAAGGCCTCCAGCAAAGCATGTACAGGCCCCACCTGCAGGTTTCACCTTCTAGATCTGATTAGCTGCCAATGCTGTGGGTCTCCTTAAGTCAATTGGAAAAACCACCACCTTTTCTGTGCTATGGGCTTGTTACCACCCTCAACAGAACTGACCTGTTACCATCCAGCCTGCTGGGTCCCAATAGCCTCTTGTTTTTTCCTGCATTAACTGTTAGCTGACATACTTCAGCTTTCAGCATCTACCCAAGCCTACCTGGCCGGCTAGTGTTCATAATCTTGCCTGGGCTACCTACATCTTTCCACTTACAGGCCAGCAGGACACAACTCGGAGCAAATTTTAAAACCTGAGTTGACTTTTTACTTCTGTGACTTGAACCCCAGCCGTATCCTCTGTCCTTCTGGGAATTGTTGGTGGTCCTCATATGCCACACCCTCATCACTACTGTCCAATGGCAGGCAACTCGAGGTTGTGGAATATATACTCACTAACAGAACCATGTGACCATGCCTTGCTGTCATGTGGATGGGCAAGGTGCACATACCAATTATATCCCTGGAAACAGCCTAAGTCCACATTGTCAACCCTCTTCACTTGTCCCTCCATTAGGACTAACAAATTCAGATATACTCCTTATGAGTATCTCATGACAACTAACACAGTATTCTTCACAAACCAATGCTTAGGGAATAGAGACCAATGGCCCACAGCAGCAGAGCCAGTTCTAACTGCTGCTGAAGACACTGTATACTAGTTTGTGTCGTGGCTTGTTTGTCCAAGACAACAATGACCATGCTTATCAGGCTGGCAAAGCAGGTCTAGCTAAGTGAGATGAATAGGCAGCCCCGAGAGTCCTTATCCATTGCTATTAGGCATCATCACTTCCTGCAGAACGATGTAGCAAAGTCCCACAGAGCCAAAAAACACACATGCTCTGCCATCTAGCAATTCCATTTCTGGGCAAATGCCAGAGAACTGTGATCTCAAGGATACAAATGCAGTGTTTACGGGAGTTGCAATGGTCATTTTGAGAGAGAAACTAAGTGTTCATCTAAAGTCAAATAGGATGCTAGGAAGATGACTCGGTGGCTATGGTGTAAGCCTGATGACCCAGAGTCTCAATTCCCAGATCCCAAGTGAGAGCCAAGCGGGACACCACAGCACAGGGGGCTATGACTGCAGTGCACCTACAGGAAGTAGAGACATGGAGAATCTCCAGAGGCTTGAGGATCAGCTAACCTGACTTATGTAACTGTGAAGAGACTGTGCTGTGGGATGGTCTGTATGTCAAATGTGTTGCTCTGATTGGTCAATAAATAAAACACTGATTGGCTATTAGCCAGGCAGGAAGTATAGGCGGGACTAACGGATTGGAGAATAGAGAGAACAGGAAGGCAGAGGGAGAAACTGCCAGCTGCCACCATGACAAGCAGCATGTGGAGATGCCAGTAAGCCACGAGCCACATGGCAAGGTATGGATTTATAGAAATGGGTTAATTTAAGATGTAAGAACTAGATAGCTAGAAGCCTGAGCCATTAGGCCAAACAGTTTAAATAATATAAGCGTCTGTGTGTTTATTTTATAAGTGGGCTGTCAGACTTCTGGGGCTTGGTGGGACCGGGAGAGAAAACTCCAGTTACAAGACTGTCTCAGAAATCAGTGGAACGGCAAGACTCAACAACCAAAGGTTGTTCTCTGACCGCCACAAATGTACCTGATTTATACAACAAATTGCAGGCCAGCCAGCGTGACATAGTGAATCCCTGTCTCCAAAGTGGGGTGGCAAGGATGCTTTCAAATTATTTCTTCCACCTTTCACTTTAGTATCAGTGCCCTTGTGTATACAACGGCAATTGTAATAATGCTATCCCATTCCTAGGATGGCTGAGAAGGTTAATAGCCCTACTGGTTGTCACACTGAAGGAAATTCAGGAGTTAGTGAGAAGCTAAAAGTTCAGGAAAGTGAATGTCATGTAAAAAGGGCCTTTGAAAGACTTGTTCACTATAGAATAATGAAGCTTCTAGTCTAAGAACATGACTTTAAAGGTTTGCAGCATCCAAGCACCTGATTCAATGTAGTACTAGATGAAGAATGTGGGGAAGAATTTATGAGCATCTAGAGCAGTGAAACCTTCCTGACCAATGCCTCTCCCAGTCACTGGTCACTGTTAAGAATCTCTAAACCTTAGGTGGGAGCCCAGTGATCTGCATTCTTGGAAACAGAATCCTAGAACAGAGCAGGAGGTATGGCCTATGGGTCCTTCCCAATCCTAGAACAGAGCAGGGAGGCGTGGCCTGTGGGTCCTTTTCAATCCTGGAACAGAGCAGGGAGGCGTGGCCTGTGGGTCCTTTTCAATCCTGGAACAGAGCAGGGAGGCGTGGCGGCCTGTAGGTCCTTTTCAATCCTAGAACAGAGCAGGAGGCGTGGCCTGTGGGTCCTTCCCAATCCTAGAACAGAGCAGGAGGAGTGGCCTGTGGGTCCTTTCCAATCCTGGAACAGAGCAGGGAGGCGTGGTGGCCTGTGGGTCCTTTTCTAGCCTGTGTTCCTGTGCTGCAGTCTCAACACTTTCTGAAATGCTCCTTGTGCGGTTTCCATTATGGAAACACCAAAATAACGAAGCCACTCAAGTGACACAGAGCACAGATAGGGACAACAGATGGCTGCAGTGGTATTTTAAAGTGTTGTGTTTCTGTTCTGTTCGGAACAGAGAGAAAGAAAAATCTCGAGTCAGGAACCATAAATATTAGCTTTAGTTAACCAATTGTTTTTATAATGAAGTTATTATTTGGCCATCTGCATGAAATCATACTACAAGGGATGGCAAGGCAACCTGAGAGGACTGGAGGGAGGCAGGGCCACCAGCTCGCAGGAAAATCACCTCCTAGATTTCGGGATGTGAGAGCCATGCTCCCAGGAAATTGTGAATGAGGGGAGAAAAGCGTGTGACTGGAGCTTCTCACAGAGCAAAGACAGAGTGCCAGCATCGCAGCCTGCGTGATGCAGTCACTCAGGCAAGCTCTTTCAAGAACATTTTGTTTCCTTCTGATTCCAGGGTTTATCAACCCAGAGCTTGGTGATCTAAAACTGATAACTCTGTGGAGTCAAATGCCTTGGGTTCAAATCCCTGTTCTGGCTATTAATAGATGATGACCTTGGACAGGTTACTTAGATTCTACAAGTCATTTCCTATTCATCTGCAAAATGGGGGTGCTATTTGAGAGAATACATCACACACACACACACACACACACACACACACACACACACACACACAAACACAAACACACGGGGGCGGGGGAGAGAGAGAGAGAGAGAGAAACACAGCTCAGCACATAGCATATAGGAATTCTTAAGTGAGTGTCACCTCTTATCATTACCAAGGTGTAATTTCTCTAGTTTCCTCCAGAGCTACAACTTTTCAACAACTCTTCTTATCCTAACAGGATCCACCAACTTTTGTCTCTATCACAAGGATAAGGCTTTGCCAAGAAGAGTACTAGGAGGGAGATACCTCTCCATGGAAGGAACAGAGAACCAAAGAAGCTCTTGACAGATTTCTACCTTTGGTGAAAAACAAGCCTTGTCTCATTGGTGGGGAGGTAGACAGAGCCGTCTACTTGGTTTTCTTTCAGTGACCATGCACACACTGCTACTCACAACTAACACACACACACACACACACACACACACACACACACACACACAATATATATATATATATATACATACTAGCTGCTTTTTTGGGGGGGAAGTATAATCCCCTCTCTCCTTTTCCTCCATCTTCAAACATCTACTTTGGACAAAGAAACATCCCACTGCTATGTCACTTGTCTCCGTAATCTGTGGACATCTTTCTTCTGTGACTGGCTCTCCTGGGATAGCTTTTCCTGCATTAAGATTTAGATATTCCAAAGAGAAAAGAATTATTTATTGTAGCTAAGTTTAGAATGGATGGAGCCCCTTCTTCTACGCTTTGGAGAATGAGCCACCAGTACTCCTGAGATGGTCTGGTTGCATGTGCTATACTTTTAATGACTCTTCTGAAGGGGAAAGTAAGGTGTTCTACAAGAAAAGAGAAAAGTAAGGATATATGGTCCTTGTGGACTCCAGAAAGAACTCTTGATTAAGTTACCAATGGGGAAGAAATTCTTAGAACAAGGACTCAGCTGTCGTCTAACTGGACCTTCATTTTTAACTGAAGAAACTGGTTCCCAAATCAATTCCGACTTCCCTCATGGTGACCTAGTGGGAGGGATGAAATAGGTCCCACGTTTCTCAGGCATTTGAATGATTGGCCCCCAGCTGGTGCTGTCTAGAGAGCCTTAGGGGGTGTGGAGGAAGGATTTGAGAGTGAAGACTCATCATTTTTTGTTCTCTCTCTCCCTCCCCCTTCCCACCTTTCTCTGCTCCACCCTTGCAATTCAGATTGCAACCCCTCAGGTTCCCACTCCTGCCCCTTCCTGTCATCACCATCACTCTGCTCTAACATTGTGGACTCATATCCCTCAGGAACCAGAAGCCCAAGTAAGCCTTTCTTCTAGAAGTGGCCTCAGTCATGGTATTTTGTCAAAGCAGGGAAAAAACAAACAAACAAACAAACAAACACACACGGGGTTGGAAAATTGTGTGTGTTGCCAAAATCATGAGTTAAGAATATTATAATCTGCTGTGGGATGGTCTATATGTCAAATTACTCTTATTGGTCAATAAATAAAACACTGATTGGCCAGTGGCTAGGCAGGAAGTATAGGTGGGACTAACAGAGAGGAGAAAGGAGGGAACAGGAAGACAGGGGAGTCACTGTCAGCCACTGCCATGACAAGCAGCATGCGAAGATGCCGGTAAGCCACAAGCCATGTGGCAAGGTATAGATTTATAGAAATGGATTAATTTAAGTTATAAGAACAGTTAGCAAGAAGCCTGCCACGGCCATACAGTTTGTAAGCAATATAAGTCTCTGTGTTTACTTGGTTGGGTCTGAGCAGCTGTGGGACTGGCGGGTGACAAAGATTTGTCCTGACTGTGGGCAAGGCAGGAAAACTCTAGCTACAATAATCTCAAGAAATAAAATATCAGAAAAGAATGATCAAATGAGAAGTATCAATGCAAAGTCTCAGTAGACACGGTAGAGTTCTGCACTGAATTCATCTGGCCTTGGGTGATATGCATTTTTTCTCTTCTTTTCTTTTTTTTTTTCAGCACTGGAGATGGAACCTAGGCCCTAGCACATGCTAGGTAAATACTCTGCCATGAGCTACATCAACAGCTCTTGATTTTAAGACAGGTTATTACTTTGTGGCTGAGGCTGGCCTTGCACTTGTCATCCTCCTGCCTCTGCTTCCCAAATGTTGGGATTGTTGACATGTGCTACCAGTATCTAGTGATAACAATGAGGAATGGTATTTTGCAACATATAAAATTATATGAATTTAAAGCTTCAGTATTCATGAATCAAGTTTTATTGGAGTGCCGTCCCTTTTCCCATTTGCATACTGCCTATGTTGCTTTCCCACGGACAGAACCAGTAGTCTGTGACAGAGACAAATGGCTCCCACAGACTAAAATAGGCACTACCTGGAGTATTATGGGAAAAGTTTGCAGATATCTGCACTAAGTATGTTACTCTTACATATGGAGAAATGGATTATAGTTGGAGAGGTATCTTCAAAGCATATAGATTTAAAAGTTCCTCCTGTCTGACATGTTTGGAAAATTCACACTGCTCCTCTCCCACACACCACTCACAGGCAGAACAATGGCCTCTCACTCCAGGGAAAAGGTCATAATAAGAGTGAAATTGTGTTCCTGACTGATAGTTCAGAATGGCAAAAGGAAGACAGGCCTATTCTATTGGTCAATGAGAACCAAGGAGCCATAATACCATCCCCTCCCTGTGGAAGAGCCCTGATCAAATGTTATTGGATATTAAAAATGCATTACTGCAAGCATTAATTGAGGATTTAATATGCTCCCTAATTAAAATTTGGTGGAAGGAAGTTCATCATATTTAGAAACACAGTATTAAAATCCTTAGAAACTTAATAAAATTATACATCAGAATATCTTCTCTGAAATTAATGACCCAAAATATTATAGTCAAGTAGGAGTCTGGAATTCTGAAGGTCATTTGGAGTCATAAAAATGCAGTTTTCAGTTTTATGGCTTTAGAACAATAATAAGGTTGAGAAGAATCTGGCAGGAAGAAAAAAATAATCTTTGTTACACACAGCAATTAGTATAATAGGAAGCTATAGGCTGGTGACTTAGGCCGAATGCAGGTATGGTGGCTGTGTGACAAATGTTGGGTCAGGTAGGGCAGGAAAAAACATAGTGAGTTGGCAGGAGAAGTTCAGGAATAGAGGGAAGGAGAAACAGAAGAGAATTATCAGAAAAGAAAGGTGTGTGTGTGTGTGTGTGTGTGTGTGTGTGTGTGTGTGTGTATGTGTGTGTGTGTGTGTGTGTCCCATAATGGTGGAATCCATTTAAAAGGAGCATGAGCCTCAGGAAGCAGTATGCTTGGTCACTGAAAGAAAATCAAGTAGCAGAGTCTATCTAGAACACCAGGTAGAGATTCCTACAAGGGTGGCCACTCAACTTTATAACATGCAAGTATGCTTCAAGAATAACATTTTAAAATCCTATCATCACCTTTGATGGATAAATTCAACTAGAATGTAATGATAATAATTATTAATTTATTGGTCTTTAGGAACTTAAGAGAGAACTGTGGACATCAGACACCTCTTAATACACACTCTATTTTGGATTTATCTTGTCTTCCAAATAACCAGGTTTTCTGCCTTATCATTCACTAACCTCCTTATTGCTTCTAAAATTCTTTGGTCTCCACTATGTTATACCATTAGCTCTCTATATCTAGATCAACCTTCTTTTCAAACCAAGTCATGGATCAAGATGGAAGTCTTCATTTTGCATGTGGACATAAACACTGTGGAGTGATTATGGGTATGTGTGGGTTACGCTTTTCAAAACATCTCTTTCAAGTAAATGAAAACTCTCTATAATAAAAATTACAAAATAGCAATGAAAGAAATGGAAGACAAAATAATTAAATGATCCATGTTCATGGATTATAAAATATTGTTATTGCATCCACACTACTCCTTAGTTTGAATATTTGATGAAATCTCTGTAAATATTCCAATGCATACTCACAAAATGGAAGAAAAAGAAACCTAAAATTTATATGGATGCACAAAAGACCCAATAGTAAAAGTAGTTTTGAAGGAAAAGAACAACACTCTAGGCAGTACAATGTATGATTTCAAGACATATGATAGAGTCATAGTGAAAAACTAGCATGATGCTCATATAAAAAATAGACATGGGGACCTAAAAATCCTAGAAAGAAATTGTTTTAGTTACTGTTCGATTGCTGTGAAGAGACACCATGAGCAAAGCAACTTACTAAATAAAACATTTAATTTGGGGTTTTATGGTGTGAAGCGTGGCAGCAGGCAGCAGGCAGGGCACTGAAGCAGTAGCTGAGAGCTTGCATCTGATCCACAAACATGGGGCAGAGAGAAAGAGAGCTAAGTGGGAATGGCATGGGCTTTTGCAACCTCCCAGACCACTTCCAGTGACACACTTCCTCCAACAAGGCCACACCTTCTAAACCTTCCCAAACAGTTCTGCCAATGGGGAACCAATCATTCAAATACATGAGCCTATGGGGGTCATTCTCACTCAAACCATCACAGCAACCATTTATCTGTAGTCAACTGATTTTCAACAAAGGTGGCAAAAGCAAATGTTGGGAAAGGAGAAGCTCTTCTACAAAAAGTGCTGGATTTCCATGTACAGAAGGCTGAAACTTGACCCCATACCTTACTGTAGCAGGAATCCTAAAAGTTCTTATTAATAAAATCAAACCTGGGGCCAGTTATTGGGGTGAATACTGGAAGACCAGAGAGACAGAATGAGCTACAGCTAACCTCACCTGGCCAACTTCTCAGCTGGTCTTGTTTCCTCAGACTGGATGCTTCTGTGTCCTCATCCCAATGGCTCTCAGCTGAACTGCTGCTCAAAAGCCTGAAGCTTAACCAGGCCAAATGCTTAACCAGCCAAATGCTTCTAGTTTCTTGTCCTCACGCCTTATATATCTTTCTGCTTTCTACCACCACTCTCTGGGATTAAAGGCTGGCTTTCTGGGATTAAAGGTGTGTCACCATGCTTGGCTTTTTCCAATGTGGCCTTGAACTCACAGAGATCCAGAGGGATTTCTATCTCTGGAATGCTAGGATTGAAGGTGTGTGCTATCACTGCCTACCTAGTGGCTTTTCTGTTCTCTGACCCCAGATAAGTTTATTAAGGTACACAATATTTTGGGGAACACAATACCACCACACCTTACCTTGTATAGAATTCAACTCTAACTCAAAGACCTAAATGTAGTACTTAAAACTATGGAATTACTAGGAGAAAATGCAAGCGAAATACTTGAAGGCATTGGTATAGACAACATTTTTTTTTAATTTTGTACATGATTTCAAAAGTACAAGGAATAAAATGAAGAATAGACAAATGAGTATACATCAGACTAAAAAGTTTTTATCACAGCATAGGAAATAACCAAAAGAATGAAGAGACAACCTACACCATAAAGCAGAAAGCCTTACAATTCTTCATCTGGCAAAAGCTGAATGTATGCAATACATGTGGGGCCCCAAATCTGACAGTGGAAATGCTGGAGCAGCAACCAGAGCATGGGCGAGTGATCTCAGTAGACACTGCTAATGGAAATGGACTTTCAATAAGTGAAAAGTACTCAGCATCAGCAGCAACAAGGGAAATGCAAATCAAAACTATAATGAGATATAATCTTACCCTCAGCACCCTGTGAATGCCACCCATAAAAGTGGTAGAGATCTCATAGATGTCCAAGTCTCAACGTAGGATCATAGCTTAACTTCACTGAGCCTCACACAGCTACGGAGCACACATCACAGTTTCTAACTCTCTGGTCCTAGTAAAATACTGCAAGGAGAAAGTACGCATATCTATCACACACAGGAAATTGCAGTCCCTTTAGAAAGGGCTCAGTCCTGGATAGACAGACAACAGTGATGAGGAGCTAGGCAAAGCTTTTTTCACCTTCTAGGCTTCTCATATGAAGTGTTCCTTGACCAAACCTTGGCCCGACTTCAAAGACACCCCATTAATAGGAATATCAAAGAGACTCCTCTTGTTGCCAAAAATGTATAAGGTGAGGCCCCACATCTAATTACTGGCCAAGTAGGTAAAAATAATGGAAAACAGGATAGCCATCTTCCTATACATCTTCATTCCAGAAACAGGCATGAGCTCTGTCTGGTGGAGATACATTAGAAGACAAGTCAAGATGCAGCAATCATAACTGGCTCTGGTAGACAGAAGACAGGAGGGGGTAGTGGAGGGTCTATGGATTTTTGAATACCTTCAGTTTAAGGTAAGGGTCTTCCTCCTCTTCTTCCTCCTCCTCCTCCTCCTCCTCCTCCTCCTCCTCCTCCTCCTCCTCCTCCTTCTCTCTCTCTCTCTCCCTCTCTCTCTCTCTCTCTCTCTCTCTCTCTCTCTCTCTCTCTCTCTCTCTCCTTCCATGATATGCACATGTTGCAACTTTGATTTTTCCTAGAATCTAATCTACATCAAATAACAACAGCCTGGGTTCAATAAAAACTAGAGGCAGCCTGGCATGAGGAACTCCCCCTTTTTATGTAATGTGAGATGCTTGCTCAAGTTCAACTACTGGTGCCTGCTAAAGAAAAGGGGGTCCCTATTTTGTGTGGTAGTGTGGTCTTATCTACAGTTACTGCATCTTACTAGTTTCTGTATTAAGAATTAAGCAATCTTGGGTTAAATGGGTAAATAA
Source organism: Peromyscus maniculatus bairdii (assembly GCF_049852395.1). Classification (NCBI taxonomy): domain Eukaryota; kingdom Metazoa; phylum Chordata; class Mammalia; order Rodentia; family Cricetidae; genus Peromyscus; species Peromyscus maniculatus. Next base: position 69,853,579 of record NC_134870.1, read on the forward strand.
TATCTCTTCAGGACCATAGCTAAATGCTGTATCTTTTTGAGCAAATTCCTAATGTGTCAAGTTATCTAATTTATACAAGAAAACTACCTTTTGCCTAGAAAGAAGGCTCAGGCTTGACTTTATTAGGTATTCTAATATTGAGTTCCAAAAGTGCTGTACATTTTTTGGGTGGTGGGTAGGGAAGGAGGAGTGAGTGATGGCTTTGCAACTGATTGGTAAGTATCTCAGCTCTAGTTCATGTCTTTGAAAACAGAAAACTACCCATGATGGTTTCTTCCTTGAGAATGAGAAAGCTGTCATTGAAAAGCAAGGACTGAAACTGGTCTTTAGGGGGGATAAGATCTCTTGTTCCTCCCACTGAATTAGGTCAGAGAAACCCCCTACCCCTTCCCAACCTGAAAACCTCACAGGAGGCTGATTTCAGGAGAGATTAAACTGAGTATTTTTATTTAACTTTCAGTTTTCATAATTAAATCGGTGTCAATATGTACTCAAACATTAATTACACTCTAATGTAACTTAACCTCTGTTGAAATCCAGTAGACAGATGGTCTTTGATAAGGTTTACTAATTTAAACAAGGGGGAGAAAAAATAAGCTCCAAGATGCAGGAGCTGGGAAACAGAAGGTGGGTAAAATGGGCCTCAGGAAAAACAAATTCCAATTTGAAATGATCAAATCAGGACAGAGTAAACAGGCCTTAGCATGAGCTTACCTTGACATTGCCATTTGATAAGGGAAGCCCAGGCTCCTGGATTTTTTGCGTGCTGTCTTGTTATGTTTGTGTCAAGAGAAAAACTGAACAAAAAACCATTTTAAATAAGTGAACACTGCCTTTGCCTTCCCTCTATGCTCTGGATGACTCACTTTCCTGATGTAGCGCTACAAAGTACTGGGATTCCACAACGTCAGACAAATGGGAACATGGTTTGCTAAAGCTTAAATTATCCCTCCACTACTTTACATAGCATGATGGAAGGAAGGTGATGTTAGGCCCAGTTGGAAGTGAATCTTTAGAAGATATTATGTGATGAAAACAGGTTTTTCATTTCTTTCAGTGTGGCTTAAGTAAATTTGTCTCTAAAGGATTTTTCCATGCACTGTTAAAATGGAGACATATACATGGGGGGTTAAAATTCTTCTTTGTCATTAAGGTGAACTTACTTTGATTTTTTCAATGAGTGGCTTGCCACATTTGATCTGTCTCCTAATTGGGATTGTAAAATTTCTCCTTCAGAGTGATGCCCATGTGCATCTAGGCCACATGCCCAATCCTTTGGGTTGGGTGCCTGCTGTGCCTAAAAATGCCTCATCTGGACACTGAACAGAATCAGGATAGATCTATTTGTCCAGGAGAGAACAATGTTTCTGGTCATATGGGGACTGACAATGCACTTGTTCAGCAAAGTTTATACCGTGTGCTTTTATGTTCAACATCCCATGGCAGTCTCTATGTAATCCTGTATGTCAAGTGGTTGTTTTTACATTAACTTTGAAGAAAGAGTGATTGATGCCCAGGAAAGTCCCTTGACTTGTCCTAGGTCCAAAGTTATCAGGTAGTGGAGTAGATGTTATAAATGGGCCTTCCTGGCTACCTACTGCCTTCACCTATATAGAGTGCTTCTCATCTGGAGTATCTAGGCCTGATATGCAGTTTGCTCACAGCAACTAAAGAACCTGTTCATCTACATTTGTCCTTAGAGGATGTGATATTGAAAACACCATCCTGGATAAAAATCCGGCCTCAAAATTGCTAATCAAATCTGGCCTGATAGGATGTCAGCTCTTCCTTTCATTCTAATTACAAAACTAAGCTATAATTAATACATGAAAGATGATGATTACACTGAATTAGACAACATATTGAAAGGAATCACAGTTTTAGACTGTGTTCCAATGCTTGTTGTACCTTTAAGAAGTACAGTCATCTAATAAGGCATTATTGTGTTAATGGACTATCTAAATGCCACTCATGATCCTTGTGTTGATTGTTTATATTCAATATCTGTCTCTCATTCTCAAATGAAGTAGACTCCTATTCATCTTCCCATATTCCTTCTTTCTTCCACCATTGTGTCTTTATTACTTTTTTTTCCACAGGGGAGCATAAGACTTTAAATCAAAATAAGAGGCAGAATAATAGACGGCCTCACATCTGGCTTCCTAACTCAGCAACAAAATCTCTTACAAGACCTCCAAAAGAAGCTATCAAAGAGGTATAAAGTAAACAATAAACATGAAAAAAACAATAGGATATTTGAAATGGAGAAAAATATCTCAGTCAGCAGAGACTGACACTTTCATGACAGCTGTCCTGGGAGAAATACATCAGAAAATCAGTGACGTTATAGTTCTCCCTAAATGGAGAAGTGGATATCATGATACTTCAAAAGCAACCCCCCCTGCTTCATCTGTCAACCAAGGCTGAGGACTACGCTTTATCAATGGTCCTAAGGAACTGGTGTGCTGTGCCTAGAAGAGTAATACAGGGGCTCCATCACTGACAGATTTCACTGAAAATTCCAGAGAGACTGATTTCCTGATCCAGCATGCAGTTTGGATATCCTAGAAGGTTGAGAGGATCAAGACACTGACTTACTCACTAGAAAATATCTAACTTGCTCTTGGGTAGCTGATTTTATAATCAGGTTAGCTTTAAATTAGACTGTCAAGTTGACATCCAATCAGCTCTCAATGTATCTTACTACTTGGTTGATGTGCCTGTTCAGCAACAAAATTAATGTACCCCTGGAAGGATAAACTATTTTCTCCTATATTTAGAAATAATACATGGCTGAACTCTGATGCCCCTTTTCTATGGTGCTTCCCTTTAGAGGCAAGATTGCCAGCTTATTTACCTTCACTTCCCCCAGAGCCCTGTGCAAAACCCAGAAACTCAAGAGTACTTAACAGATTACTGAACTACATGTCTGATATTCACTGAAAATCAAAAGCGAGTCTCCAAAATTCAGTTCTAAACTTATTTTGACAAAGACAGTTAAGAAACAATGACTAAAAATACTCTGTGTATCTCTTCCCCACCAGATTTCCACTTTCCTATTGTCTTATTTGTGTTCACAATAGCCACTTCTGTTCCCTATAGTTGTTACTTCCATGCCACAGATAGTTAACTTAGACGTTAACTCAATAGCTTATGGTTGAACAGCTGAAAAACGGGATCTAACAAAGTGTTTCTTGGATAAAAGACAGCAAAGTGGAAGAGTGTATATCTAGTGTTTTGCCCACTTCTGTGGTCCTTCAGATAGTTCCCAACACGATTAATGGTGCAGAAATCAGTTAGCAAGGCGAAAAGGCAGGCTGTGGATAGATAAGGCCGCAAAAATGGGCAGAACATGACATGCCTCGCTGGAAGGACTGATGGAGAGGATTGGGATTACTTCCGAGAAATGTGCTGATTCTTATCCAGTGCTGGCTGCGCACTGACCTTTTCTAAGGAAACACATCTAGGAAAATGTAACAGACTCTTAGTTCTCCCTTTCAGACACAGAAGAGTGCAGAGGAGGGGTAGCTCAGAGCCAATAGTCTTGGGTCACTGTATGACCACCCTAAATAATGCTCATTGTGGTTACAGTTACTACTGAGACTGCAAGTGGAGAGGAGAGGAACATGGAGGGCTGTGAGCAGCTGCACACGCACAGATGTTCCTCTATTGCTGGAAAGTATACTTCAAAAAATGTGTGTTGATTACATTTAAAGGGGATACACAGCGAATGGATAATGCAAAACAAGTTTTAAAAAAACATCCATTATTCGAATACACACACAGATGCACACACATCCTATATATATATATATATATACAATACAGCCTCCCGTTGGTCCTTAGATGCATAGAAGGGGGTTGCACTGTGTCACAAGTGTTGTCTAGCCTGGGGACAACACAACTCCATCTTTATTTGCCACATTGCTCTGTGAGAGTGTATTTCCCCATTAGCCACTTCCTTTCTGGTCTCACAACATACTACCTGTTCTCTGGTAGGTTATCAGTGTATGCTTGACAAGTGAATAAAGGAGTGAGGTGATAAATGTGATGCTTCATTAAGAATTCACCTTAAGTAAAGAATGTTTTCTGCTTTCAAAATGTTCACAGCAAATATGCATGCATGAAATATAAACCTTGAAATGAACTGAGTTCCCTAAACTCAATTTTATACATGCTGAAAAATACTTGGTTAAAAAAATGGGAGGGAGAGAGGGGGGGGGTGCTATGATGAACAATTTTGGGAATGCAAAGTTAAACAAACTGGTTTGGTTTTTTTCATTGTTTGAGAACTTCATGTGTGCATACAACGCATTTTTGTTAAGCCCATACCCCACTTACTCTCCTTTAGTTCTTCTCCCATTCTCCAACTACTTTTCCCTCCTAATTTCATGCATTCTTGTTTTTAAAACCGCTGTGTCTGCTTAACGTTGCCTATTCTGTGTATGGCTGTAGGACCTCTACTGGTACATAGGTGGCCTCTCAGGGCCTGCATGCCTGAGGAAAGTTAACTCTCCTTCCAACAGCCACCAGTTGACATTAGCTACCCAGCTAGGAATGGGACTTCATGGGCCCCTGCTCCACTCCTGCTGGCAGTGTGGTTGACCTGGTCTTGCTCAAGTCTTGTGCATGCTGTCATAGCTGCTGTGAGTTCATCCACATGTCTGTGGGCACATGTGTGTGAGATGTGTGTGAAAATGTGTGCATGCACATGCAGAGGTTTGGGGTTGATGTGAAGAATCATTCTCAATCACTCTTCCACCTTATTCAAAGAGGCAGGGTCTCTCAATCAAACCCATAGCTCATAAATAGGCCTTCTTTTCCTAGGTAGCTTACTGTGGGGATTCCCAATCTTTGCCTTCTGAGCCTGGAATTACAGGTTGGCCACTATGCCCACCTGGCATTTACAAGGGTCTGGAATTGTTATTCAGGTCCTCTCTCTTGCTCTGCAAACACTTTACCACAGAACCATCTCTCCAGCCTTCACAGCAATATAATAGTAAATAATAACAGTAATTCACAGCATGTGTTGTCAAAACTCAGCAAAATGCAATACATTTCCTTTAGAAAGAAACTATACCTAGAAATTAAGGGACGAAAAATAAATTAGTCCAGACCTTACCTATACATAGCCTAGAACTAATTTTCTTGAGTAAAATCTATTATCTAGTTGATTATCCATATACATACATACATGTATACATATGTACTACACACATACATACTATCTATAGTGAATACATCAAACTATTTTTTTTGTCATTATTTCCCAAGTGATATAGTATAAGAATTATTTGCATAGAATTTATATTGTATCAAGCATAAATAACCCAGAAATGATTTAAAATATAAAGGACAATATACAGAGATTATATCCAAACACTGCTTCCTTTTATATAAGTGACTTGAACATCCTCAAATGTTGGTGTATATGGAGGTTCTTTAACAATTGTACCCTATAGACAGTCGAGGGAGGATACACATACAAACACACACACAAACACATACTCTCATACATGTGTGTATACAATATATATTGTATATATATTACCTCAAAATGTATACATATATGTATATGTGCATGTGTATATATTTGTATATGTGTATGTCATGAGTATATGTGTAAGTGTGTGTGTGCATATGTCTGTCTGTATGTCTGTCTGTCTGTCTGTATGTATGTATGTATGTATATTCCCCCAGAAAGGAAAAGTGGAAGTAAAAGTGTATGACTCTCTGTGATTTGTTCTGTATTTACATCCTTGGAGGATCTGAAGGTCCTCATCCTGTGGAGGTGGCACTCACCCTGTAGTAAACACAATGACTCTTTCCAGTTGGTGCCTATTCTTCCTGCCAGGCTGAGACTTGGGGTGAACTCTTCCCTTGGTCTTGACCACTGTGTTTACATTCCTAGGTCCCAGAAAACTCACCTAGACAGAAGGTCAAAATTGTCTCCTGTGTGAAATACAGTTCCTTCTATTCTCCCTTAGTTGACCTCTTCTTCTCTCAGTTCTTAGCTTACATGGCTCTCCGAACCTGCCTGACCCCTCCCATCTACATGAGGAGGAGCTTCTTATTATGTTTCATTGTTTTGGGTTCTTTCAAGTGCACACATATATGTTAACATGTATCTTCCCACTAAACTGAACTTCCCAAAGATAAGGTTTTGCCCATTGTGTTTTTACCTTTATCCTTGGCACCTAGAACATTTCCTGAAATGTTCCTTATTAAAAACTCAATAAAATTAAGCAAACAAATGAATGAATGAAAGGAGAAAATAGCTCATCTGACTGAACACTGAGATATACTTGACACTCACCTAAGCACCCATTTATGTGCCTCAAAATGGGAAAGTGTCTGTTTACTCTAGTGCTGCAATTACTGCCTAAACAGCTTTAGAATTCTCCTTAAATTTATTTTTGATGTGTATGTGTGTGTTGTGGCTCATGTGTACACATGTATATGGGTGCATGTGTGCCCAAGTTGCTAGCAGGCTCTTCCCTGACTGCTGTCCATCTCCTATACTCAGGCAGGATCTCTTGCTGTACACGGAGCTGTCTGTTTCACGCAGCTGGCTAGCCAGCTTGCTCTAATGATTTCTCATCTTCACACCCTGCTCTGGCCTAGGGTGCTCTGCTTTTGTGAAACAGCCAGACTTCATTTAAAGCCGAATCTTGAGGGCATATTGGAAGTTGAATCATGTTGAAGTGGGTGGGGGAGAAAAGTGACAACGCTCGTCTTTGGATCTGAAATTCTTGCATAGCAGATCATCATAAGGGTTACTAAGGACCCATTGGGGGTGCATGGGGAAGCAGCACTTCCTTGGGTGAGTGTCTGATCTTCAAGGTCTATTTCCTAACTTACAGGATCAACAAGGCACCTGGCACATCTAAAGAGCCCCGGTACTCATCTCCACCAGTTTCCAACTGTGTGGGCAACATATGGACAGTCTGGCCTGTTCCACAATAACAGGGTTTCAGAATCATTGTTCCAATGAAGTTATCAATTTCCCATAAGACTTATTTGGAAAACTATTTAAAGGGAAAGAATAATAATCAAATGACATAATGGAGATTCATCCAGGCCAGGTACAATTGCCCCACAATCCACCCCTTTCTTGCACCATAATGAGATCATGTGTAAAAGCCTAAATTATGTAAATGAAAAGGCTCCACTAATACTGATGAAATATTCCTGGAGTGTTACACTTGACAACCTCAAAGTACATTTCACACTGCTAATGACTTCATCACTAACACAACTGCCATGAGTCAAGCAGTTACCATGGCAACACTCTAGTACAGCTGTTTACCCATATAAAGTATTGCACCTACTTAGTTACATATACAGACAGATCACTAGATTCCTAGGTACTGAAATTGAAATAATTCAATTTTCAATGTCTCTCTTTATGAAGTGATTCTGCCAGCTATAGGGATTAGCATATCAATGTGACTTTGACAGGGGTTGCTGCAAAAGACATATTTTGCAGGCACTTCTTGTCAATTAGAGCTCTAACTGTTTCATGGAATAATCATTCCTGCCAGATTAAGGTCGGGCTGCAAGGTAATTTAATTGGTGCCATTATATGAAGGAAAAAATGCTCTAATAGACTGCGTACACTGTCTCTGCCAGGAAAGGGAGGGCTGCACACAGCAAATGACTGCAAAGCATTACCTTCTTAGCCATTTAGAAGGATTTAAAAACATCACATAGGCCAAGATGGGAGCCTCTGAGATGTTATTTCCTGAATTATTGAGGAGGAGAACTCAAAAGGAGAGAAGGGATTTGGGCCAGCTTGTGGTTTTTCTCCAAAAAGATTTTTGGTTTTGTTTTTCCTTCAGGAATCAAGAATAGCACCATGACAGTTCAATTGGTTTGTCTTCGCAGAGCCTATGTGAGCTTGAGAAGCTATGGCCATATTGGCGGAAGGAGCATTTGTTCTTAGACAGGGCAGAAGGAAGTGCAAATAAAGAGAGCTTGGAAGGTCCCCAGTCCAGAGGGTTCAGCCACTTTTTCTTTCTCGCTGTGAGAAGTGACAGGCATCTCTTTCTTTTACTGCCCTTTGCTGCTAGTGTTTCCTAACACAATACCCCATTGCCTATAAAGCTGCTCACATGATCTCTAGCCTCTCCTAGTTGAGGGTTAGGAGAAAATGGCTTACCAAGAGCAGTGTGTAGCACCGTCTCAATTCCCAAATGTTGCTGGAGACAAGGTAGAGGAAATATGCTCAGAGGGAAAGCTAATGGCTCAGAAGGAACGTCGTGTCACCAATAATGTCATTAGCTCACACATGCTCACCTGTCATTCCCACAATTATGCGATTTATCTATGGAAGGAATAAAAATGGCGGTCTCATCTTTGTTTCTGATTTTTATGGTTACCTCTCACTTGTAATAGTATCCCAAAGAAGTGCTTCAGTCCTGTTAGAGTTTTGCACATGCCAAAGCGTGAAAAGATTAATCTGGCAGTTAATCACACAAGATTCCATATGGTTGGTAATCAGTTTGTGTCTTCATGTTATACCACCTTAACTGCTTGAGGACAGAAATCATTTTTGTGTGTGTCTGTGTAACCCATGAATGCCAATACAGGACCCACATGGCACATGCTCTGAGTTCTCTTTTTTATTTTTTATTACATTTTTTTGTTTGTTTTGTGTGCGTGGGTGTGACTTACGTGCCATGGCATGCATGTGGGGGTTAAAAGAAAACTTGAGGGAGCTGGTTCTCTATTTCACTATGTGAGCACTGGGGATTAAACATGTCATCAGCATAGGCTGTAGGTTCCGCTGAGCTCTATCACTAGCCCATTGTTCTCCTCTTTAATATTCACATATTTTATTAGCACAGTTAGTTGTATAAAATTGTGGGTTTCATTGTGGCATCTCTACACATGTATATAACATACTTTTATCATATTTACTTTATTACCCTCTCTTATACCCTCCCTCTGATCTCCTCTCATTTCCTAATAGTAACACTAACGTGTGTGTGTGTGTGTGTGTGTGTGTGTGTGTGTGTGTGTGTGTATGCAGAGTGGCCAGATGTCAACATTGGGTGTCATTCTATAAGCAGCTATCCTTCCTGTTTTCTGAGACAGTCTTTCACTTTGAGTTGGGACTCATCCTTTTAGGTGGGTCACACCACCATGCCATACTTTGTACCTTGGTGCTGGGATCCTCCTCATGTCTTCGTGCTTATGCAGTTTACTGACTGAGCTGTGGCCCTAGCGCCCCCCCCCATCCCTCCCTTTTCTCTCTTTTGTTTTGAACATTCATCAATGATGAGAGAAACCATTTAAAAATATCCAAGGAGAGAGTGCATCTTGGAGGGAGTTAGCACATGGAAGGAAATCACTGCTTGCTAAAGACGGTCTCTGAAGTACCTAGTTCTCCAAATTTGTGAAGCCCGGTGGGTTTGTCAATGGCAGTGCTGTCCCATTAGAGATATAACATCAATCACATGCAGAACTCTACATTTTCAAGAGGATACACTAATGAAGTGAAACACATGGATCAAATCAATAATATTTAATATCATTAAATAATTATACCAACAACTAACAATGATTTATTAATTTAAAATATTTTAATATGCAATTTTTGATATGTTAGGTTAAATAAAATATATATCAAAAATTGCATACTACCATTGCAGCAAGTGTCAATGTGAACATTGCCAGTGTGATATTTTACATTCTTATGTCAGGGCTCTGAAGCCCACCATGTGTCTTACTTTGGCACCTCATTTGGAATTGGCCACACTTTAAGTGTTTGATAGAAACGTATGGCTACTGGACAGTATGGCTTGGCCATTTCATTGCCAGTTAGCCGCAGGCTGGGAGTAGAGTCTGCATCTCCTAAGACTCCAGCCAATATTCTTCTCACCGTGTGAGGTGAAAACAAAGGATTTCCTCAAATTCATCCCCTCCCCACTCTTGCTTTCTCTTGCAGTGTACCCCAGCCAACCTCAGTAGTGAGCTGAACCCAGCAAATGCTTCTGAAAACGTAATCACATGAAGCCTCCAAGAAATCTCATGAGAAATTTAGTCTGACTTTCTCCTTACAGTGTGTGCTTAAAATAGTGCCAAGTCAACTTCTAAAAGTTGATGGGAGGAGGGACAATCAGCTGCAGATGAGTTCTTGGTAGCTGCAGCTTATCAGAATTACTTATCACGAACTCATTGGTTCTTTCCACTTTGTCAGCCAGGGAGACAATGCCCTTGGGTCCTGTATTTCTGTGCCTCAGTGTAAGCAGCTCATGAGGCCCCATAGTGATCTGCTCAACCTCTCCAGGGCTTACCTCTGACTTTGACAGTAATGATTTAATTTGAGTAATGTTACAATAAGACAAAAATTCTATCCATGACCAACATATTTCTGAATGTATGATGGTTACTCTCATATACTGCCTATCTAGAGAGGAGAAAGAAACACATGGAGAAATGGAGCAACTGGTTCAAAGCCATTGCCCACGAGTGAAAGGGGGTTTTCACTGGAGTGTGGTCTATGAGAACTCAGGAGGGTGAAAGACAGCATCAAGGGCTTTTCAATAGTTCCCAGAGTCAGAATGACCAGGACTAGCTGTATTGATGCAGCTCCTGGGTGACTGGAAAGCACAATATTTTATCCACAATGTCTTGTGTCAAAGCAGTGGAATATTGGGGGAGAGGTGATTAAGAAAAAAGAATTGAGAAAAGGCAGATGACCTAATGGCTCAGTAGAGTAAGTCATGACTAGGTGATAAGGAGCAGCATGGATGAGAAACTAGAGGACCACAGAACCAGGAAAGGTGAAATGCTTTGACGACTGAAAGGGGCCAAACAAGGCAGAATGAAATCGGATCTCTGGGTCTTCATGGCCATTCTATAACATCAGCTTCCTTCCCTTAATCACAGGGTCAAAATCTGAGAGTCAAGCTCCAGACAGCAAGGGCTGGGACCACTTCCTTTCCTGTCACTTCAAACTCTCCTGACAAGCCCTCTCTTCCTATGGGGCTGTGGCCTACTGCTCATCACACAGCCCTAGGCTCCTGTTCCAAATGAATTAGCCTGTTGGTTTCTCAGGGGACACAGTGACAATCAATATGCTATTCATGCAAGTTGCTGTAATTTCTCTTAAAGTATTTGCCACATTCTCCCTCTAATTTATGTTAGCAGGTAATTCTTCTCCCTACAAGAAAACAGCTCCCTTTTCTCAGCAGGAATAGTTGTTATTCTTCACCATGACAGCTTAGATATGGGCAAACTGGAGAAACACATACCACTTTCCAGCGGCTATTGGGAAAAAGTCTTTTATTTTTAAGTTATTCAGATGACTTTCCATAGGAGAAGGGATTTTAATGAACAATCCTGATCCACTTCCACTGGGTAATGGGTATACTCAGGTAGCTGTTAGGAACAGTGATGCATTCAGTTGTCACACTGCTTTCACACTGGGCCTGGGGCATCCCATGTAGGATATGAACATAAATCTGTTACCTGGTTTCACAAATTCCCACTTGAAAGCCAACATCCCAGAATTTTCACCAGGTTCCCACATCCCCTCCATAATTTTCACGTTTGTGAGCATTTTCATATTGTAGACCCTAACACACAAACATGAGGGAGAAGAGGAGAGTTATGAATGCACTAGAGTCATGAATGACAAAGGAAGTTCCTTCAGTTCCTCAGCTTCTGTGAGGGCACACAATAGATGTGAGGTGAACACAAGCAATACTCAGTCAGAACCTAGAACCTCCCTTAGTCTTCTATACAACAAGAGTAACATTGTTTGTTCATGATAAACATTATTGATTTGAAGAACTGAAGCATGTTGTTTTAATAAAGGAGGGAAATTACATTACAATGGGAGCTTTAGACATGTATAGACATTATACTAAATTTCATGAAGGAGGAGGCTGCAGTCGGCAGTTGTCACATTTAAAATGGGACAGATTACTAAACCCAAGCATCTCCGAGCATTCACTTAAGTTGGTGTAGAACAGAGGTGAAGATATTGAGCCTTGGTGAAGAGGGGTTAGTTAACTGTGTACTATGGTAACAAAGGTGCATGGAGGTCTTCAAGTAAGAACTAGAGCATTTTCTGGAAAATTTGGGGGAAAAAATCTTAAAAGAGCACTTGGCCATCTACAGAATTCATGAAAATCCGTATTTAGACTGGCAGCCAGCTTCTTGGTCCAAGTAGGAAATCACTAAGACAGAGGGTGCCAACTTGTGGAGTTTATTGTATACTGTAGGCTACTGGGTGGGGGGAGTTTTGAAAGCTATCATTGTTCAGGTCCCAAGTCAGACCAACTAGATGGAAGCTGGTCTTAGATAGTGGCAGTTTTCAAGGCTCTTAAAGACTCTAATGGAAAATCAAGGTTGGCAACTGCTGCTCTGAGGGAATGTAGGCAGACCATGCACCCCCAACAAAGAAACCTTGACAAGCCCAGGCCCTGGGAATGCCATCCACAAAATTCTAGACCAAGTTTCCCATCCCCCACAGGGAAATCTGTCTATCCTACAAGCAGGAGAGTGGCTGGAGAACTATCCCTTCTTGAAAAGCAGCATTCATCTCTGCTACCAGCTTTTCTCCTAATGAACTAACAGGGAGAAGTACACTGGCACCTCTTTTCATCTTGCCTTTGAATCTCCCAGTCATACTTCCTATTGGCCAAATGTAGCCCAAACCAGGCGTCCTGGTAACCTGGAAAAGAATCTTCTAAGAGGTAGCCCTACTCTGAGACAGTGCAAAGAAGCAAGGTGACCACAGCAGGTCCTGGAGAAGGCTAAGCCATCTGCACTCTACTGTAGCATATAAGAAAGTATAATTGCAGATGGGGACCTTCCTTCACTATGCTAAGACAAAGGTATAGGCTATGGTTTGAGTTCGTCTCCCAGCGGCCTATGTGTTACAAGTTTGTTCTTTCTAGTGTGGCTATACAAAGAGGTGAGGACAGCTGGTGTCCCTTGGGCCTTTGGAGACATCTCCTCAGAAGGGATTAAGATAATTTTGTTGGTACCATGAGTTAGTTCTTGAATGCAAGATTTATAAAGGCTGAACCTGATCTCTGGATGGCCCACTGTTTTCCTGTTTGGTGGTATGATCTTCTCTCTCTCTCTCTCTCTCTCTCTCTCTCTCTCTCTCTCTCTCTCTCTCTCTCTCTCTCTGTGTTTCACAAATTAAATTAATAAATCTATTTTTTTATCCCTAGAGTTCCTTGACTATTTAGTTATACTTTTGCATGTTTTAATGATTTTTATTATTATTCTTTTTACATCCCAACCACAGTTTCCTCTCCCTCTTCTCCTCTCATCCCCTCCCCATCCCTCCACTCTGTGCCCACCCCATCTACTTCTCTGTTTCTATTCAGAAGAGGGCAGGCCTCCCATGAATATCAACCAAACATGGCATATCAACTTGCAATAAGACTAAGCACCTCCCTTCTTATTAAGGTTGGACAAGGCAACTCTGTATGAGGAATAGGGTCCCAAAAGAATCAGAGACAGCCTCTGCTCCCACTGTTAGTAGTCCCACAAGAAGACCAAGCTACATAATTGTAACATATATGCAGAGAACCTAGGTCAGTCCCAAACAGGCTTCCTGATTGTCTCTGTGAGCCCTTATTGAGCCTAGGTTAGTTGATTCTGTGGTTTTTCTTATGGTGTCCTTGATTCCTCTGGCTCCTACAATCCATCCTCCCCCTTTTCCACAGAATTCCCAGAGCTTCACCTAATGTTTGGCTTTGGGTCTCTGCATCTGTTTCCATTAGTTTGCTGGATAAAGTTTCTCTGATGACAACTGGGCTATGAACCAATCTATGTGTATAGCCTAATATTACTTCCTGGAGGCCAGCACCCAGAGGCTGAATAGCCCAGAGACTTAGGATAGAACCAAATATGATCTCATTTTCTGCAGGTTCTGTCCCTCTTAGGTTTTTTATCTGAGCTGAGTGGATGCTAGCACCATACCTTGAACCTCTAGAACTATGATTTAAGCAAACCTAGTTCTTGATGAGTTTATCTGTCTTTGGTATTTCATTGTACCAGCAGGAATTTCAGTAATAAATTGTCCAGTGGCAATATAATGCAAGCTATGAACACATTTGCTATTTTGAATTTTCTCATAAGTGCACTTAAAAAATAAAAAGTTTAAAAAATGTGATAATATGTTTATTTCACCCAGCATATCCAAAATATTATCATTTCAATGTGTCATCAATATTAAAAGGCTTAATAAAACATCTTATTTTTTGCATTTAAATTTTAATGTATATTTTTATCACTTAACAGCTTAGACATTTAAATACATGATAGTCATGAGGGCCCAGTGATTTCGAGGTAGACAGAACAGCTTTAAGAGCTCCAATGGCTTCTCAGGCTAAAGGATGCAAGAATCTTTAGGTCAGACAAGAATTCACCTGGGAGCACAACTGTACAAATGAGACCTCACAAAAGTCAATGTTCCCCAAAAGTTTTACCGAAGTTATAACTGAAAGAGGAATAAGGAAACACAACTGATGTCTGCTAGGCACAGATCATAGAAATTCAAGAAAGACTTTTGTTGTATATTGTACTATATACAACAGATTTAATAACATTTGAAACTATTGCACACATTGTATTAAGTAGCACAGATTCAGAAGACATATTAATAATTCGTGGGTTTCTTTTGCATGATGTTGGATGATTATATATTAATACTTAGTAGTTTCTAGCTTTATTATTAAAAATGAGATCAGATGTATTCAGAAATTTCCCTTCTGTGATCTATTCAGAATTAGATGGAAAATTTTTCTTAGAGCAGGTAGACTTAATGTCTAAGGCTTCGGGGTTTATACAAATTTCATTAAGCCATGAAGTTCATCAGTCAGATATATATAATGTAGATAATTGTCTTAGTTAGGGTTTCCATTGCTGTGAAGAGACAGCATCACCATGGCAACCCTTATAAAGGGAAACATCTAATTGGGGCTGGCTTATAGGTTCAGGAAGCATGATGTCACCCAGGCAAGCATGGTGCTGGAGAAGGAGCTGAGTGTTTTACATCTGATCAACAGGCAGCAGGAAGAGAGAGTGACTCTGGACCTGGCTTGAGCTTCTGAAACCTCAAAGCCCACCTCCAGTGACACACTTCTTCCAGCAAGACTACACCTACCTTAACAAGGCCATATCTCCTAATCCATATGAAGTAGCACAAGTCCCTAATGACCAAAATTTCAAATATATGAGCCTATGGGGGATATTCAAATTCAAACCACCACAGTGGTAATTAGTTCTACTTGGGGTGGTAGGCATGGAGAATGATGCAGGAGCTCTGAGATGTAACCATGTCCTTTGTTTTCTATTTAGTGATTGCCCACAAGTGCTGACTATATCTCTAGTCTTCACATCCTACATATATCTTACAAATTTTATCCATTTTAATTATTTGACAGTTCCATTTATACATATAATGAATTTTAGCCTTTTAAACCACGCATCCTCAGTACCATCTGAAACCATTCTTCTCAACAAATCACATTCCTACATTCCTATCTTCTTTTTGTAAGTGAATCACTAGGTTTAATTAGAGGGTGATTACATCAATGTGAATGGGAAATTATTTACTGGACCATGGACAACTTCTTAGTGTCCACACTACTGAAGAAAATGACACTCCTTATCCTAGCAATCATTAACCGCCAAATGTCCCAAAAGGAGATGTGGAGCCCCATGGTCCACTCTCCTATCCATGAAAAATACTAACAGGCTGTCTTGTGCAGGCCCGTATGTACATGGCCACAGCATAGGAAGTTCCTAAGTACAATGGCTATGTCATGTACAGAAGATGACGTTTTGTAGTATGTCTCCTCATCATCTGGCTCTTATATTCTTCCTAACTGCTTTTCCATAATGTTCTCTGAGGCCATATTTTCTCCATATTATAGGAAGGAGCTAAGTAGGAAAAAATTCATCAACAATCTTATCCAGACGAGGATACTGGGAGCCACAATATTAACCTGCTTGGAAAGATGCATCCTATGGTGTAATAGTGACATGTCTGTTATGGAGATAACCAACTGCTTTCTGATTATATATGGGGCCCAATTCACAAGAAGAAACTCAGATCTAGTTCTATAAATCTGGTCAAAAGTCTGATTGGGGAGGTCATGGCCCAAGAAGGGATCCCGCTAATACTGTTTTCCAAAAAGGTATGTCGTCAGATTTCCTTCTAAATACTCATATTTACATCCATATGTTAGTGTTGTACTAGGACTTCATCATAGAACCTTTTACTGTGGCAGGAGGAGGTTAATGCAGAAATGGATAACTAGCCAAAGGGCCAAAAATAAGTGATAATGGTATGCTCAGCCCTCAACAGGACATCTACATAAATGCTTTAAAGTATTTTTTTGGTGTTTAATAACTTATTGATGATCACACAAATGCACAAAATGTAAATCAAGGGTAGAAATTTCTTTGCCTACAGGGACATGTACACATACTTTTATGAGAGAGAAAGGGATTTATTTGATTTGTTAGAATTGGTCTAGTGTTAGTGTGGTGCTTGAATGTCTGAGTGAATAGATTGGAGCTTTGCTCTAGCTTGGAATAACTTTAGATGAAGAAGACAACTTAAAGACATAAGGTAGCAGCCAACCAACTCTTGAGAACCACCTGACCTTCTAACAGAAGCTCCCCCAGCTGCTGGGTCTTCCTGTGCTTATAGAGGTTCCCCATATACTAGTCCAAGCCAGCTCTGACTGAAAGCTTTAGTGTGACTTCTGCTGATGCAGTCATCAGCTCTGGAGCCAGCCATAAGGAGCAATGGCTAAGCAGGTGGGTCAGTCCACAGAAGGTGAGTGGTACCAACACCTTGACATACTGATCCTCCATAACACAAGGGAATGGAGCTACAATAACATGGCAATAGTCAAGATTCAGGCTTCCAGGAGCAGATTCAGGGGTAATGAAGATTTAAGCCAAGTTAGGACATTAACTGCATGGGAGAGAAGTAGCCATCAAGCAAATGCCATATCAGGGAGGAGAGGCAGCCCAGAGCCAAGCTCTTGCAGCTCCCATGAACACATGACCTCTGATCTATTTGCCCTTTGGTTTATTTATGCTGTTACATGTCAGTATTGTTTGACTTAGAAGTCAAACATTAGCAGACAGTTTTCACCTTCTGGAAGGGAGTTCTGCACCTGTCACAGGCAGGATTGCTTCATCTTCCTAACTACCAACTGGCTTTGCTCGAGTCTGTTAATAAAGTTAGAGGCATGTTTTGTTCTTCAAGAAGTATTGTAAAATACCCCACCCCAGCACCTAAAAGAGGAGAGAGGATAGCAACAAGCATTCTCTTGTTTCAACTAACAGAGTCACATAATTAAATTTTGATTAGAAAAGACTTGAACAAACAAACAAAAAAAGTCTAAATTTATTCCATATCTTGTTTTTCTTCTTTGCTTCCAACAATTTGCAAGATCTCTGTAAACATGGATGATCTTAACTATATCCTTGTTCCTGTAATTCGCAGACCAGTGACAATCTTGTCTGATATGCATGGCAGTGAGGATTTGCCCTGAAACATTAATGTTTATGCATGTACATACGTATACATGGTATGCATGTGTGTGCATACATGATCCTAGCAGCATACCAATAAGGTGTCTGAGTGGAAGAGGCAGCGAGTAAACTCCAAGAATAGCAGGGACACTGTGAAACCCCAGAACAGTGATTTGGAATTTAAATAGCAAGTGTTGAGAAGTGATAGGCAAAATAAACCTGGAAGACTGTGATACAGATGGGATCTGATGCTCTCGGAGCAGAGAGAAGTGCTGTCAGTATTTTGACAGACGCGGGATGACTGTTTAGACTGATGTTCGGGACAGAACCAAGGAGATGCTGAATAGTGGGGTTTGGCATGGAGACTGTGTGAGCTGGGGGAAGCAGAATGCAGAGAGGCTGGAGAGCTCTGCTAAAGACTGACAAGCCTTTGCATTCTCTCCAGAGTGGAGAGGCGGAGCAGAAGTGATGTGGAAATGAAGACACAGTCATACCCGATGCTGGCTTTCTGGCATGCTGGTGGCTGGCGAGGTGAGGGGCGAGGTGAGAGGGGAAGCACTGCATTTACCAGGTTTTCCTCTTGGGGATTGTTAAACAATGGGAAGAGGCAGAGGCCAAATATCCAGGCAGTGCGGGATAAGCACTACTTCCCTGCACTTGACTTCTCTTTGCAATTTGTGGCATAGCAGGCTTGCTTCATGTTCTGGGGAGGAAAACCGGTGACAAACACCTCCCCGGAGGCTTGTGGGGCCGAAAAGCTCAACTGGAAGCAAAATCATACAGAAAGAGAGCGCTTATCTTTCAACACGGAAGAATGTTGCCTAGAAAGGTGTCTGGGATGGGCTACCAAAATGCTGCAAACTGAGGCTGTTGGAGCTGGAGATCCCAGTGCGGTGGTGGAAACGTCCTTCCCCCACGGTGTGCTTCAGCTCTCCTCCCCAGCCTGCTTGTGGGTCCTTAGCACAGGTCTACGCCCCTGGACACGGGAGAATTCTCATCTCTTTGACATCACTGTCCTCACTGAGGCTCCTTCTCCCCACTATGTTTAGCCTCCCCGGGGCTGCAGTTTTTATTCTTGTGCATACGATGTCTGTCATTCAGAATCGGGGCATCCACAGACAGTAGCAGTGATGTCTGGAAAGCTCCTTCCAAATCTTTCCTCTGCCCCCAAGAGCCATGTGCTCCTGAACATGTTTTCCTTCTTACAGTTTGGTTTCCTGGCTTGGGTAATAAACATGCATCATGAATAATGGGCTTGTTGCATCTGCGTCCATGGTTATCCCTTAGCAATATCTAGAGACTTTATTTTATTTTGGCTGTAGCACTGCAAAAATTTGGTATAGAGACCAGAGAAGCTGCTAAATATCCTTAAGTCATGGGAGCCCCCTATTTCATCAAAATGTTAATGGAGCCTATGCTTCTGAACTATCTGTACAGAGCAGTGTGTGTGTGTGTGTGTGTGTGTGTGTGTGTGTGTGTGTGTGTGAGAGAGAGAGAGAGAGAGAGAGAGAGAGAGAGAGAGAGAGAGAGAGAGAGAGAGAGAGGGAGGGAGGATGGAGGGCTTTCAACTCTAACAATTTTGCTTGTGTTTGTATGTGTTTGTGTGCACATTTATACACACACATGTGAAGGTCAGAGATTGGTATTTAGAGTCTTCCATTATTGCTCTCTACCTGTTTGAGACAGAGTCTCTGTGAACCCACCAATTTGGTATACTAGCTAGTCAGCAAACTCCAGGGATCTGTCTTTCCCTTTTCCCCAAGTGCTATAGATTCAAACGTATTAGGACCATTTCCCTGGGTGTCAGTGACCCATGCTCAGGTTCTCATACTTGCACAACGAGCATTTTACCCACTGGGCCATCTTTCCAGGATCTCAGAATGGATTCTTAATCTGTAATAATTTCTATCACTATGGTATATTTTCTAGTTTTTATGTACTTGTAGTTTGAAATTATTATAAGGACCCCAGGAGGAAAGATATGAGGTTATGTGTTTTTTTTTTGTCATTCAAAGTGTGGTAAACATCCTTGAAAGCTGTCAGTTACTTCAAATAGGAATTGCAAAAGAAATTGACTCTCTTGGATAAAGGATATATCTGTTTTTGTACAACTGGTCTGCCTGTTCAGACAGGGTAAGATAGAAGAAAACTATGAATACTTCATTTTTCTCCCATCTTCTACAAACTTAATAGTAGATAATGAAGAAACGATGCCAAGTTGACTCAAAAACAGTTTTAAAGGGGAAAAAAAATCCCATGATCATGTATAGTGTCAATAAAAGAAAGGGTATTTGACTCATTTCTTCTTTTAGTGCAAACTATCAGTGGTTTATGGATGGGGCTTGACCAGTGTAAGGAAACTTCACCTTGCCCATGAATTTGTCAGAAGTGTTCCAAGTGACTTATTCTGACTGGAAAATATTGTGAAAAATTTCAGAAACTCATGTTTAGGGACTATGGTGGTTGATATTGACTGTCAACTTGAGAACACCTAGAGTCTCAGAGGGGACAAGCTTTTGGGCATGCATGAGGGGGATTATCATGATTGGGTTAACTGAGGTAGGATGGGTACGAACAACATCATCCTACCTATCTCATAGGCTGAGATCCTCAACAGAATAAAAAAGAAAGTGATCTGAGTTCCAGTATTTATCATTGTCTGTTTTCTTAATATGAAAACAATGGGACCAGCCACTTTAAATCCCTGCCACCATAACTTCCCAACAACAATGGACCCTTGAACTGTGAGCTGAAATAAACCCTTTCCCCCATAAGATGTCTTTTTCAGGGTGCTTTGTCAAGACAACAGTAAAAGTTCTAATGCATGAACAATAGGTCGGCACTGATAGCACCAAGCAGGCAAAAAACAGGGACATCACTGAACATCACACAGTACACAGACAAGTCCACAAAGCAAAATCATCTGCTCTCAAATGACATTGGTGTGAGAAATGAGAAACTTTATGTGAACAGGGCATTTCATACAATTTTCACTAAGCTCAACAATGAAACAATAAATAAATACCAGGGTTTGTGCTATGCATTCTACAAGGAACTCATTGATTCAGCTCGATGGGCCTGGGTATCAAGGGACTGCCCCTGAGAAATGTATTTTATAAATTACTATTTGTTCACTAAACTACAGAATCACAATAGCTATTAAAAATTAAAGGGTTGGAGGGAACACTCTGACCATGTGTGTGACCTTATAGATTGATGCTTCCTGGATGGAGAACCAGTCTGCCATAGAGACAGCAGGTTGGGCAAGACTAGATTGCATTTGTTGGGAGATTATGAATCAGTAAGTGTTCATGTAGTTCAGTTGTTCTCAACCTGTGGGTTGTGACCCCTTTAGGGAGTCGAATGATCCTTTCACATAGGATCACATATCAGATACTTTGCATATCAGATATTTACATTATAATTTATAACAGTAGCAAAATTACAGTTATGAAGTAACAAGAAAAATAATTTTATGGTTGGGAATCATTGCAACATGAGCAACTGTATTAAAGGGTCACAACATTAGGAAAGTTGAAAACCAGTGATATAAATGTTAAATATGTATACAAGGCCAAAAAAGAGGCTTTTTAGAAAAGAGAATATAAAAACATGGGAACTACTCTATCTTTTTACATTTTGGGTGGCTTGTATAAATCATATTTTTATTATTTATGTTTTCCTATTTACCTTCAAAACAACCCTATTTGGTAGGAACTAAGTCTTAAGGAAAAAACTATGTGTTTTATAGATTCCAATCCAAATAGTTTTAATATTTCAACAATGTAGAGTGGATGTGTCCATTTCAAAAATTGATGGCATTTTACAATTGATGTTGGCCTTTTGTTCTTTTATATTTTAACATAACTGAATTTAGGATGTATTGTTCAATTCTTGGCTTCTTAGATCCATAAAGTATGGTCATTTGTCCAAGATTATACACCTTATAAATGGCAGAGCTGGAAGTCATATGATGATATATATTATTTATTTCTAATCCAGCAAGGAAACTCAAGTGCAGCGGGAGCTATCAATCTTCTGGAAAAGTAAGCCAGGGAGTACTTTCTTCCTGAGATGACCGGATGACTCTAGAGGGAGCCTAAGAAGAATGGTCCATTCGTGTTACTCTCCGCTTTTGTGGAAGCTTTAAATTTTTATTACATTTTTTTATTCATTATTTATTTGGGGAGCATGTGTTGAGGTCAGAGGACAATGTGCAGGAGTCAGTTCTTTCTACTGATTTGACTTGGAGGTCAAACTCAGGTCATCAAGCTTGGGGCAAATGTTTTTACCTGATGACCCATCTCATCAGCCCTTTTTAAGAAAGTTTTAACCGATGAGAGAGAATGATGAGGACAAGTATGAAAAGTTTTGAGACTGCTATTGTTTTAACATTGACAAGGAGAGACTGGATGCAAGTCTGCCAGACAAGACAAGCAATTAAAAATGAAGTTGTATTGTGGTCGCGGCAGACACAGTGGGGTGGAAAGCCAAACACCAAGCTTAGGATGGTGGTTTTCCTACACACTAGTCCTTCACTTCAGCCTAACATTGGAAGCAGCAAATCAATAAAAGGACATTGGTGATAGTACTCAGATGGCACCAATTTATGCTTAGGAATAGAATTTACTTTAAGCTTGTTCCAAGTGATATCCAAAATATAACTCAATGTTACCATAATTATGGGAAGTCTGATATGTACTTATTCAATATCCTACTTTAAAAAAAGAAGGATGTAATACATTGCAAGTTTTCTCGGTCAGGCACCACCTGTGTTTTGAACATGCTGAACCCTGTCTTTCCAATGTTTTCTTGCACAGTTACTTTACTATACTTGTTCTCCATTTCTTTGGTTGCCTAGAAAACTCAACAATCATTTCTCAAAACCAATGTCCTGCTGCCCTTTGCCTATTTCCCCAGGTTTCAGATGCTTTCCTCTATGGGGCCTCCACACCCTGTGCATGCATCTGTTATGAGAACGCTTGGAGATGGTGTCCGGTCTTTATAGGCATAGCAACTTATCCACTTATCCATAGAAGACTTGCTGAAGGGAGGAACACATGAAGAATGCCCACTGTGACATGTTCTCACATGGTCTAAATTTCAACAGGTGATCTGCCCCACCTGCCTGGCAGATCTTAATTCCAGCCATACCTTGTTGCTACACTTGTCTGGAAAGCCCCACCATTTGATAGAGACCATGATTACATGCCCAGATGATGAAGGCCTTACAAACAGCCATTATTTGACCATGTTGCCAAAAGCAGCACACTTCTTTCTTAGTCTGTTTTATTTAACCTGTTTTAATTTTATTTTTAACACTTGTCAATAGCTTATATATTTTTATTTATCTATGTTTAAAATTTTTTGTATATTACCTCCACTTTGAGGTGAATTTAAAGGAGACACATTTTTTAATCAGCAAACAGTAAATAAATAACTACCCAATTGGTTAAAAATGTGACTATTTTTTTTGGTTAGAAATGTGTAACTACTATTTATTCTTCAATGATTTTATATATATATATATATGATGTATTTTCATCATATCCACCCTTTACTCCCTACCTCTAATCCTTCCACAGCCACACCCCTTACACCCCCCTCCTAACTTCATGCCCTCTTCTTATGTTCTTTTAAACTTTACCTAGTCCAATTAGTGATGCTTTTAATCTTCACCTAGTTCATATGTACCTGGGTGTGGGATATCTACTGTAGCATGGACAACGTACCAGGGGCCACACCCCTGAAGAAAACTGGTGTTCCTTCCTACAACAGCAATCAACTACCAATAGCTCACCAGTAAAGGCCTTGTGAGCGACCTCTACCCATCTATTCTAGAGACTTGTAGAAGACAGTATGGAGCAATAAGGCTATCCCATTAAAAGAAGGAAGGCCTGACCAACTAATGCCTTCATCTTCATTCAAATACAGGTTCCATAAGAGCTAACACAGAGCACTCTGGTGATCTTGTGTGTGTGTGTGTGTGTGTGTGTGTGTGTGTGTGTGTGTGTGTGATAAGAAGTTACTGGACTGTGAAAAGGACCAATGTGCATTGCCACCATGATCTACCCTTTTTATCTTCTAATACCTGTCTTCTACTTCTTGCCTTATCAGGAAGGACTTGGAGAACACTATCATTCATGTATAAGTGACAGTTAAAAGCTTATTGTGAGATAATCCTATGTTAAAACAGAGTCTCATGACAGAGGAGTGATACTCAGGAATCAGTTGGGAACTATTGGAAGGAGCTTTTCCAATACATCTGAGAGTCATCCTTTTGGGAGGGGAGAGCCCTGGCAGTGGAAATTACTGCAGAGAGCCCTGGGACTTGAGTTCAGGTCATTCTCATTCATTCATTAAGGCTTGCCATCAGAAAGCTTCCCTATTGAGAAGTCTTCTGAAGCAGGACTCATTTGCAAGTCTTCCTTCTGGTGGCCAATGAGCACCATGACTGTTTCAAGTTTTCGATTGCCTATTATGTGCACTTGCAAGTATAGATGTGTGTGCATGCACACACAAGCACATACACACTCTCTCTGATAACACAGAGGGAGGCAAAGTGATAAAGACCTTCTCCACCATCATCAGCTCTTCCTTTGGAGACTCTACTTTGGTGATTTTGAGGGTCTTAACTGCTAAATACTGGATTTTTCTTTGCAAAGTCTACACCTGACTATCCAGCTTACCCCTTGACCAGCCTGACCTATGGTGGTTACCAACTATCTACCCATGACCATCCAAGCAGATATAATGTCAGGATTCCGTCCTGTTACCACCTGTTCACTGACCTCAAGTCTGGGCCATACTGCTTATAATTGCATACACGTGCCTCCAAATCTACCACACAGCACACATTTAAAACTTCAAATAATCGTATTGACATCCTAAGAGAAAGCAGGATAAAAGTTGGAAAAAGTAAGCAAAAATATTACTTTTTGCTTCAGATAAGATAAAAATCTTTCATCATTTGGATCCAACTATTTATGAGACAATGACTTCATGATGGTTGCACAGTACTATTGTATTACGTGTTTATCATGATTCAGAGATGAATTTTGATCTCTCTTCCATTATATACCATTATTGTTAGTCAGCAGCACTTCTAACTAAAGAAAAATGTATGTGTGTGTGTGTGTTGTGTATGTTGTATATATGGGAACTCGAGTACCGTGGTGCACATTGTAGGTCAGAGGACAACTTTGTGGAGCCAGTTCTCTCCTTCCAGTGGGTTCCAGAAATGTCCATGGGTCATCAGGCTTGTGCAGCAAGCACCTTTATCTGCTGAGACACCTCACCGTCCACAGTCAGCATTTCTGCTTTATGCCTATTCATACATTTAACTACTTGCAATTTTTTCTTTTCCTATACTTTGAAGAAAAGATGTATTTACATTCTTCAGTGTCTAGCAGACTGCTTAGACATTTATTTGTTTTAAACAAACCCAAAATTCATTAATACATACTTATTGAGCACTTAGGGTTTTTTTCAACTTCATTCTGGCTACTGTGGCATTTACAGAAGTGGCTTTATACAGTTCTCCCTCCCTTCCCCTGAGACTCCACTTAAAAGTGGAGATTAGATAGGACTAAGGAGCATGAGGCTGACAGAGATGAGTACAAGACATTTTACAGTCATGTGATACATGTGGGCACTGTGCTATTTTGCTACAAGGGCTTAGAAAACAAAAATCCCTGGTTATGTAAAATTTTATGACTTGAGCTGGAAGGACATAAAACAGGCCCATTATTTAGCTCATGCCAAACTGTTCTCTATGGTTTATCTCTTGAGAATTCTCTCTCATCTAGTCTTGGGTACTGCTCGGGGCCAGGTTTCTAGCACAGCTATTGAGAACTACCTTCACAGTCTAAGTCGTTTGGGTCTTCAGAGGTTGCCCCAGGGCTTGACTTCTACTGGTGTAGTTCAATATGCCTTCCAAAGATTCCTCTCTCAGGTTGCAACACCTAGCACCTTTCCTCTTTATCTTATTGCTGTGGTTGACCAAAAAGTTCCACCTATCTAATTCTCCTTATCTTCATCCCTAACCATGACAACTGTGTTCCTGTCCAAGGCTGCCCTCCACGTTAAATAAACGATGAAGCAGAAGATCATAGGATCAAAACCACCTTGGAAATAACAGCACTCTTTGACATTATAATTTTTATTTCATGGTTGTATTACTGTGTCTACCAATAACATGTAGCAGGTGTACAATAATGGTTGCTGGATCCATAGACCAGCTCCCATTCCATAAGAGTAGACTGTTCTCAGTGATGGTAACCATGTCTAAGAGGGATGACCACCCAACGGGATGAAACACTGTAATCTTCATGACTTGGGGCCAGGAAGAGTATAGTGAAGCTAGGGAGTGAAAAATGGGAGCTCAGCACAATGGGGTTAAGAAATGAGACTAAGAGTATGGAGAAGACAGTTCTGGACTTGGGGCAGAGCAAGAATATAAATGGAATCAAATGTAATTAGACCCGTAACACACCAACTTCATGTCTGGTGAGGGACCTAACAGGATATACCTGAGCTTATTTGTGTTGTTAGAACGTTTTGAACAGTCAGAATTTTGGGCAGAACACCAAATGCTTGTCCCCAGACAAACTGTCAATGAGAAGAAGACAATCACCTGTGAAAGTGACAAACCTCCCAGTGGCTGTGCCAGCACTCACACTCAGGCACACACTGGCCTGGTTGTCCTTCAAACTGGGATCATGACTGTGGACACCTGGCCAGTGTGCTGACTCCACTCTCTCCTTAATTCACTAGACAATGCCCTCACATGTTACAAATTTACATGTTGTTATGGTGGGTTTGTTTGCTTATGGTTGTTGTTTTTTAAATCATGGACTATATTTCTTCTCTTTGACCTGAAGGAAGAAGTATTCAACTTACCGAGCTTAGTATTCACCCAGACAGCCATAGAGACAAAGTTACAGACCCTCAGTTGTAACAAAGTTAGTATGTATATAGCTTGTACGTATCAACAGTATGACTATGAAGAGTGTTTGGTACTCATGGAAAACTACCGACCCAAAGATGTTGTCTATAGTTCAGAAAGCTTCCCACCATTTGAGAGACACAGAGCAATATAAAGGAAGAAGGACCAAGCTTATTTTAAAGGCATTCTTTTCCTCATGATGTTTGAAATATTGAAATTAAAAAATATCTGTATCATATGCTTCAACAGACAACATCCTCTGTGCTTGTTGCCAGGACAAGTCACATGAGCTCACCAAATCAGAAAAGACTGGAAGAAGAGCTCTAGCCTGTTCTTCAGGGTTCACAGCTGGGAGTAATGACCTCCAGCTTTCTTGTAAGTCTGATGAAAGTCGCCTTTTAAAGGAAGCTGAGCTGTTACCAATTCCACCAATCAACTCTAGCTCGCTGCATAGTTGTATTGTATTTATATCACTGTATATTTGTATATTTGTGTTGTATTTATCGTCTGTCCCTGATGAGGAGAATGTATGCTCCACAGCAGCAAGGATTTCTCCTTGTTTTTATACTTGTTGTGACCCTGAAACTTGCAACATCAGCCAGCACCTTGAATTGCTGATCTGACTCAACGAGAAAAAATTGACTTCCTCTTGTAAATTTCATACCAAAAAAATGCATAACACGAGAAAACACCAAACAAACCTAGACTATAAAGCTAGTGAAACCTCATATAAAATGAATGTATGATATTCTTGAAAAAATGCCCAGGTCAAGAAAGCTAAGGAAAGGGTGTGGAGTCATCACAGATTAGAGCAGACCTAGCAACAATGAGAACTCAGTGTAGTGCAGGATCCTGGATCAGATTCTTAGAACAGAAATGGGGTTATTAATGGACAAAAATCTGGTAAGGTACAAATGAAGTTAGAGTAACACTGTATTGCTATTCACCTCTAAGCTTTGATATTTGTACTATGATTATACAAGATGTAACAGGAAGAAACTTTGGGGGAACTTATCTGGGATTTTTTTTCTGTGCTGATTTGAATGTATCTATAAGTCTAAAATTATTTCAAAACGAAAAGTTTGAAAAGCCACCATGAAGCAGTGGCCAACACAAAACAAAACTGATGTTTTTATAGAAATTTTGTGTCATGTTGCTTTGTTTGGGCAATTTTTGTTTTACTGGCCTTTTGCTTGTATGTGATGGTTTCTGTTTTTGTGATTTTAAGTGGTGCGTGTGTGCGCGTGTGCCTGTGAATGTGTGTGGGCACGTGCATGTTTCTTGTGGGATTTTTTCTTTTCTTTATGAACTCTGTTTTTTTGGTTTGGTTTGCCCATTTGTTTTCTAAAGAGAAAAAGAAAGGGCATGGACCTGGGTACACTGGGAAGTGGAGAGGATTTGGAGAGGAGAGTATCTTGTATGAGAAGTATTTCTTTTCAATAATAACAAAACTCACACACTATGAAAGCTTCCAGGGCACTTTTCCTCTTCCTGGATCATTCTGGACTTGCCATTACTGTTTGGCTTACAACAAAGTTCTTGGTTATGCTATTGAACAGGAGTATGCCCAGGCCAGGGTTGTGTTTGTGGATTATAAAGCCCTGTGCCCTTGCCTGCCTAACCCCAGAGATGGAAGTTTTGACTACTAGTAGAGACACTTTTGGTTTTGACTTCATCAGATTGCTTTTGTTGGAAAGATGTTTGGTAATTTCTATTGTGCAAATGCACATGAAAGAGGACCTGTCTTCCCTCTTCACAGGGCTCTTGTTAGGCTCAGAAGACTCTGGACCCAGAGCCAAAGCAGGGAGTTCGAATCCACACTGTATTTATCACCGTATTCATTTACCTTCTGTCATGCACAGTTGTGTTTGACAAGGGAGAGCATACACAGTATTTCAGAGCTCAGGCCCCATGTTAATATTTTATGGTCCTCACTCTGAAGCGTCTATTTATTTGCTATGTTGGAATTTCTTAAGTTACAAAAAAAATAGGGTCATCAAAAAGAACTGCCTCATGGGGTTGTTTTTAAGGATGAAAGAAAGGGAGATTGGCAAAGCTTTTAAACGTTGCCTTGCAACGTGCTAAATGCTATATAGTATTTGACATGATTTTAAACCCCTTTCTTGTGGCTTGCTGGCACTAGTTAGACTAGTTTCACCTTGCTGGGTAGACCATCCTGAGCCTTTCTGACTGAACTATCGGCATCTTGAGGGTAGGCAGCATAAGCCCTGTGTTCCTGCCTTTGCCAGCAAGCTACATTTATAGAGAAATTCAGTGCTTATCTGGTGATTGACAGATTCATAAGGCCCTAAAGCCATTGCTCTCCCACTTCACAATTTTGCTTCAGGGCAACTTGTCATCTATGTATATTTAGACAAACTTAGAAAATAGAAGATTCCTTAATGCCAGAACTGTTACCTCCAAATGCTACCAGTTTGTTATAGAAATCATTAACTTTTCCAGGCCCCTCCCTCCCATCACCCCTCTACCAAAACCACTCTGTCAGCATTGCATACAACAAGCCCAGCGCATAAAAATGAGTCCATATTCAGTTTGTGTGCTTTGTCCTTCTTTTTCCTCGTGTGTGTGTGTGTGTGTGTGTGTGTGTGTGTGTGTGTGTGAGAAACCATGCTGTCCGCTTACCCTGATTATTCTTCATGTTCTCTTGTTTGTACTTCTAAGAAGACATTTTCAGAGTCACCTCCAGCTTCAATACTTGGAAAAATTTAAAAGAATAAAAGATTAACCTCTTTGCTAAGCACTTGGCCATATTCTTCCCGGTGTTTCCATTTTCGGTATCTGAAGTGCAGCGCTCTTTCAGCGCCCTTGAGGATGAACTTGTTTCCTTACTGAATGCATTATTTCATAAAAGAAAAAAAATAGCATCTTTCAATTTATGAATCATTCTTATCTTTGCTCTTCACCTTTCCTTTCCATTGTGTTTCCTCTACTTACACACTTCTAAATGATTTCCACCCAAACCTAAAGCAGCCACGTTAGAACCTCGAGTCTGCCTCTCTCTCTCTGATCATTCCTTTCGGACCATTGGTATAAAAATGCAGTCATATTGATCTGAGTTACACTAAAAACTCCTTTCATTTCTGTAGACAGCAGTTGATTATATTTGGGAAATTATCTCAGTGCTGTTTCCCCACCCAAGGTGTCATTTCCTCCAACATATTATTACCTTCTTTATTGTTTCCAAGACATGGTACTTCAAATAACTCAGGCATCCAAGGAGCATTATTGCTTTGTCCCTAAAAGTCACCCCCAAATGATAGGGGTCCTTCTTAACCCTTCAAAGAAAGAAGAAAAGACAAGATGGTCGCATACAAACTTCTCAAGAGCAACTGAGGCAGTCTAGAAAGCAATGTCACGTGAGAGCATGGGTGTGTAAGGGGCACATTTTAAAAGCAATGGCTACTACTGAGATTCTCTACTTATTTGTGATGATATGAGAACAAACCAGTTGAGAGAATCTCAGGGTCTGGATTTAAAGAAGACACATTGAGTCTCATTTCTCACTTTATATCAGTACTCTCAACTTAATCAGGCCACAGCATTAATGATCTTTGGGAAAGGCAAGGATAATCATGGTCTGTCATGGGAGTCAAAGGATTCAATAGTCACCCAAGCATTGATAAGCTGCAGAGGACCAAGTTGATGACACTTCTCAAAAATGGATTCTATGGCAGGCAACAAAAGGACAGTTATAATGGACATTCAATTCAGTTGTCAATATGATTTACATTGATGGTGTCATGGAAAAGTGTAAGATAAGGTCCCTAAACAACAAGAAGCTCAAAGGCCAGTTGAAAAGACAAAGTATAAACAACTTGTTCAGACATATTACAGCTGAACCCATGAAAAAGTAGATGAGATCTGGTGCTATGGCCAAGTGCTTGACTTCAGAGATGCAAGCAGCAGGGCTAGGAACCAACATTAACCATGTGTTCCTCTTCCAGGCGCCTGGCATTGCTTTAATGAGACTGCAGCAGAGGCTGATCATGAGATGGAGGCATCTCTAGCACTAGGAACTTCCAATTCAGCAGACTTGGGCTATTCACACTGTGTTCTACTGTAGCCAGCCTCTTACCACAGAACCGAGATGCATAGGTGTGCACACCATAAGAGAGGCAGATTCAGACGATAGGGTCAATTGGCACTGTTCAGATTACAGTTCCTCAATGGAAGGGGTAGTGATCTTGAATATGTTATTTATGTTTTTCCATGCCATGGTACATACAATTGCAGTGGTCTCCCTGGATACTGGGAAGGAAGCAAGTGCCAAGAAGAATGCTCACAGGGCTTTGTACAAGTACACAAGGCCCACATAGCTCTCTCAGAGGGGATCTTGTGCTTCAGTGGTGAGTTCTACATTTTACATGCCAAAATTTAAATGAGTATTATTCTGGCTAGTGTTTTGTCAACTTGACACAAGCTAAGATCATTTGGTAAGAAATAGTCTTAATTAATTCTTTAAATTAAATTAAGGCCTTCATATGATTGGCCAGCAGGCAAATCTGTAAGGCATTTTCTTGATTGAGGACTGATTTGAGAAAACCTAACTCATTGTAGGTGGGCTGGTGGTCCTGGATGGTAGAAGAAAGCATATTAGGCAAACTATGAGGAACAAGCAGGTAAACAGGGATTCTCTGTGGCCTCTGCTTCAGTTCCTGCCTCCAGGTTCCTGCCTTGAGTTCCTGCCCTGACTTTCTTCACTGACTGACTATGACTGAGACATGTGAGCTTTAGAAACCCTTTCTCCCCTTAGTTTCTTTCAGTCATCCTGTTTTATCATAGCAGTAGAGACTCTAACTAAAACAAGTATTCAAATGTGTGAGAAGAATTTGATGACTTTGAATTTAATTAAATTAGGTTTCTAAATGTACTTAATGTGGGCCCTAGTTCCTAAGTGATGTCAGTGACCACAGACCTCCATAGAGCACACTTTTTTGTTCTGTGAGGTAAAAAAAGGAAAGAAAAATCTTCCCTAAGTTATAATTATTTTCATCTCATTGGCTATATTGTAATAAGGGATTCAACTGCAATAGATATTAACCATATTGCAAATAATTTGTCATGCTTATCAAGCAATTTGAATATTTTATTTGATAATTACTTCTTTATTTCATAGATTAAAATTGATAGCAATATTGACATTTCTCTTAAGCCAATACTTGGACCTACAATTTGAGAGAGAGGGAGAGGGAGAGGGAGAGGGAGAGGGAGAGGGAGAGGGAGAGGGAGAGAGAGAGAGAGAGAGAGAGAGAGAGAGAGAGAGAGAGAAATTAATTGGAGTACAAAGTCCATATAAGGATATAAGTATTAAAAGGAACTCATTAGAAAGCACGTGTCTCTCCCACTGACAAAAACAAAAGTTAGAAATAGTTTCTTAAATAACTTCACATATAATGGGAAATTTATCTAAAACTCTATAGCCCCTATTAACTGTTGGAAAGTTAATTTCATAATAAATTGTTACCTTATAAATTAGGGTCAGTATATGTGGAGACAGTCTGTATCCATCTTCCACTTTGTTGAAAAAAATGTCTCCATGAACAGCGCTGTGCATATGCACTGTGATTGGGCTGTCATAGTTTCACAAGTTGGGCCTTCCAGAAGGACATTGGTGGAGGTGTGAAGAAAGAAGGCAAAAGCAGCCAGATCTGATAGTTTTGTTTCTGATATTGCCTCTAGGGATGCCAACAAATATAACTGACCCCCATCAGAATATGATCTGAAGATGGC
The DNA here is from genome assembly GCF_049852395.1 of Peromyscus maniculatus bairdii. NCBI lineage: Eukaryota > Metazoa > Chordata > Mammalia > Rodentia > Cricetidae > Peromyscus > Peromyscus maniculatus. The sequence continues at coordinate 69,885,806 of NC_134870.1, forward strand.
AGCAAGAACCGTGCTTGGGAAAAGAATCTCTAAAGCCATTCTATATGGTTGACATACTGGAGGGATCCCTTTGGGCCTCAGGCTTTGAGAGACCTCATGTTGTATACATAATGTTTAGTTGACCTTTTGGGGCCTTTCCAGGACTACATTCCAAAGCCCTAATTCATTGTAGACCTGTAATTTAACCTTTTTCCTCTTGTGCCCTCAGTCAGTCAGAAGAGTGGGATCTCAGGGGAAAGCTGCTAACTCTTTGGTTCTTAGTTCAGTCATCAGTTGCTAATGGAAAGTTTCCTACTGGACTTAACAGGATCTGTCTCAATAATAGTTCTATAATTGGTAACTTGGCCTAGTTAAAATGATATTTCTACATGATTCCATGTCACTGAGTTTACCTTCTTCAAAAGATAAAGGTTTCAGAGGCAGAGCCAGGATGGAAAGAACCATTCTTGGGCCCTTTAGGATACATGGGGAATTCTCCAGGCATTTGGAAGATCATACAACGCTCCATTGGAATTCAAAGAGGTAGCAAGGAAGAGATGTTTGGAATGGAAGTGGTGTAGAGTAATGTTATTTTTTTTCCCCATCAGTTGGTATTTGGGCTAGCCCTATCATTGATAGTTCATTTGTACATGGAAGTCATCATTTATCTCATAATTTCTTCCTTTCATTTTAACTCTCAGGAATGCACCAACAATCCAAGCTCTTCAAGAAGAATTTTCTTCTCTTTCATCCTTTTTTTTTTTTGAAATTTAACTTGGAAATTTTGGATAAAATGTATTATCAGTTTCTTTAACAAAAAAATGTTCTGGGCTCTGAGAGAAGGAGACTCCTTGAGCACAGGGAATCTGGTACCCCAGGACAGAGCCACCTTCTAGCTCTTCAGTGATGGAGAAATAAAGAGAACAAAATAAAAAAGAATGTCCAAGCATGAAAAGCAGATGTCAATTCAAAGAGCACAGACTTGTAAGCCCCAGGGAAGCGTGTCTGAGCTTTCACCTCTTTCTGAGGTCCCTGTGTCAGCAGGTACTTGGAGTTAAGGGCTGAGGAACTAATCACAGAGTTCTGGCAGGGATGCTGCTGAACAGGGGGCTGGGGCTGCTGGCGTATGCGTTTCTTTTTAAAATACATACATATATATTTTTCCCCCTCTGAGTTGAAACCACAAGTATTTGAACTGCTCCCAGAGGAATGAAATCCCAGACCTGTGGAATGTCAGTCGTGGAAATTAAATGGCCACCACGTGACCTAGCAAATGCCAGTGTGGAAAATAAACATGTGATACTGAGCAGACCACTGTTTACTCTACCGTTAGAGATGACAGGCAATTGCTTTCCAACGCTATGGCCAGAGGTGAAGCTCACAGAAGGCTTACATCAAGTGTCTTTGAGAGCAAATTGACTATTTGTCTGTGATTCTCCAGCAAATTAAGGATCTGCTCTTGAATGCTGGACAATGAAGCCCCGACAAAACTGCTGAATACACATGGATGCTGTCTTCCTCTCTGGCCACAAAAGACCAGGCTGCTTAGTACCAGCCTGCTCAGCTCAGCTTGCAGCTGTGCATCATGGAGAAGCAAGGATGAACATTCTACTCTGGTGTGATGTTGTCAACTAGGGCTGGGAGGAGAAGACAATGGGATGTTAGAAGAACCAAGCTGGAGACGGAGTCAAGTTCAATGTGTCTACAGAGGAGGAGAATGTGGGATGAAGTGGCACACACCACTCATCCCAGCACTTGGGTGGCAGTCTAGGGCCCATGGGCTTAAGCAGTCTTGGCTATAGAGAAAGATAGAGGCCAGCTTGGGCTACATGAGCTTGTGGTCTCAAAGGAAAAAAGAGAGAGTCAGGCAGAGAGAGAGAGAGAGAGAAAGAGAGAGAGAGAGAGAGAAAGAGAGAGAGAGAGACAGAGACAGACACAGTGAAAGAGGAGGAAGGAGGGAGTAGGAGAATGGAGGAAGAGTGACAGGGAGAAAGGAGAAACATGCTAAGAAAAAATGGAGTATTTGAAAAGGACAGTGGGAAACAAGACAGGCAAGATGGCTGGTGCAGAACAAAGAGTATGAGTAGAGATGAAGTGCCCTGGCCCCTTCAGAGAACACTGTAAATGCAGGAGGCTTGGCCAGACAGCCACAGCACAGCTGGAATCAATCTGGGCAGCTGCCCTGGCCTACTCCAGGGAAGCAGTAGAAGCCCTACCCTTTGGTTTGGCAACGCCAAGCTCAAGCCTGCCAGAAATGCCAGCCTCCTTGGGGCAGCCATGGAGAGGAGCATTGTATGGACCCCAGCCCGCAATGCTCTACTCTATTTTCATGGGGAGTTCTGGAAATAGGGTATGACCTCTCAAAGGGAATTTGAATACTTAAAGAAGAAAGAGCAAAAATCCGCTCAGCTATCTTCAGGCCATTGAAACATTATAATTAAGGTCTTTTTCATAGTACAAAAAAGCAAGCTCTCAGCCAAGTTAGGCAGTTAGATGTGTTTTATATTTACACCTTTCTCCTCTATTCTTTTCAGATTTTAAGCATCTCAGCTCATTTTATTAAAATATGATGTAACCTCTAACATGTTAGACCCATGTCTCCAAGCAGGAGACGCCAAGTGAGTGACACATGCCCAGGTTCTATCTGCAGGCTGCCTGTAAGCTCTTCTGGGCTCTTGTATACCTCTCTAGGGTCTTGGGATTTCAAGCAAAACCAGAAGAAGGGTGTATTATTATCCCCAGCTAACAACACTGTGTTCTGATGGTTCTTTAAAGAGGCAGCATGGCCAGTTGGAAAGGTTGTCCAGATTATAAAGGACACAGCCTGGGATGTATTTCTAGGAAGTACATTGCCTAGCTATGTAATATGAGACTCAAGGATTTTTTTCTAGGACCTTGAATTTCCTCCTTTTAAATGTTGTGGGGCTAAATGACCCCTAGAGTCCCTTCTACCATTCTGTAATACAGTTGTAAGCTTCTTGAATCTCCCACAGTGCCCACTTGCACCAATCTCTAGCAAGTCTTGGTTTCAAATAAGATATTATTTGTTCAGATTTGTTTTTAGGCAAGGAGTAGAATTTCCTCACTCTTCAGGTACTTGAGAAGAACTTTATGATTTGGAAAAAAAACCCATTCACTATGAAAATTTAATTTAGGAAATAGGAATTAAATAAAATATTTCTTAAATCACTTTAATGAGTTTACAAAATTGAAATAAATCTATTTGTTCTCTAAAGATAATGCTCAGAGCCTGTGATTCAATTCCGTCTTTCAAATGGCTTAGGGTGGTGATGGGGGAAAAGGGAAGTGTATTCATATCTGAAAATGATTAAATAAAAATTTAATCCTTAATTATGCTCCTAACAGCTGGGCTGGAGGAAAATCATGAATGCTCACCAGAGTGCCTGGGCTGTGCGCTTTTGATTAACAAGTTTTTTTTTTCCTCAGTCATTTGACTTTTAAAGTTATGATGAATATCTATTTTTCAAAGCCTCCAGCATAATGCAGAAAAGTGATTATTTTAAGAGGTATTGTGTAAAAGTAGTCTGCTCATTTCCTTCGTGGGTCTCCCAACACTTGGTGTAGTTTCTGTGTGCACACTCTGCCTGTGTGCTTCTGCACTGCTCGTCTCTGTAGGAACTCACATTTCACAGCTTTCAGCTGGGATGTCGGGATATTCCCTGGTCAGACTGTATCAGCACAAAGGTCTTCAAAACACAGCCTTACCCCCAGCAGCATCAGCCTACCCTGCGAACACTACAGGAGTTCACATTCACAGGCCACACTCTGACCCATGGAATCAAAAGCCCTGGGTATAGTCTTCAACAATCCATTTTAAACACATCTTTCAGTTGATTTGAGGTTCAAGATAGAAGATAGAGCTTATGGATGTAGAGGTAACGGAATTGGAACAGAAGTAGAAAAAAAACTGTAAGGGGAAAGAACTCAGCCTTTCTTTGGTTTAGTTTGTAAGAGAATCATTCTTTACCACACCAAGTCACATGCCTTTGGAGTAGCTCCTTATGTATGCTTGTCTGTCTGCAGAAACTCTTGAATATAGTATTTAATGTATAATGGGGGAGATATGTAATTTATGCCTTTTAGTTTATTCTAGCTCAATCATGATTTCTAAGTTTTTTGGCCCATTTTCATTGAGATCTCTCATCTGTTAAAAGAATTCCACATCATCAGCAGTGTGTGAGCTTATGACATTGAGATGAAACCTGAAGTAAAAACATTTAACTCTGATCACAATATTTCTCAAACTGGATTTATGGAAAGTCTAAACTTTCTAATGTTGGAACAGTAGTAAGGGTCATAAACATGTCTCCAGTGACACTTCTGGCCCATGCCTAACTTCTTGTCATAATGTGGCAATATATGCAAGGAAGTTTGCTTGTCATAGCCAAATAGTCAAATGGTTCTTTTTGATCTGGATTACATCTTCCAAAATTTCTATTGTTTCAGTCCCCCTCCCATGTATGTGTGTGTGTGTGTGTGTGTGTGTGTGTGTGTATATACGTGTGCATGTATGTGACATGTGTGTATGCGTGTGAGTGTGTATATGTGTATGTGAGTTTGAAGGTGTGTGAGTTTGTGTATGTGTGTGTGTGTGTGTGTGTGTGTGTGTGTGTGTGTGTGTGTGTATTTGTAGACACCGGAGGCCCATTTCAGGGTCTTCCTCTATTGTTTTGCATCTTATTATTTCAGACAGCATTTCTCACTGAACGGGGAGCTCACCAACTGGTCACCAAGCCTCAGGATTCTCTCGTCTATCTCTGAGTTCTGAGGTGACAGGCATATGCCTCTATATCCATTTTTTAAAATGTGGGTGCTAGAGAACAGAACGCAGGTCCTCATGCTTACACAACAAGCCCTTTACCTGCTGGGTCACACACAGCCCTTTTATGTTTTCAATGTTTGGTTTGCAAAGAACAAGTTGGAAACTTTTAGAAACATTTCTCATTAGAAATTATTAATGATAAAATGAAAAGAGCTGGGGAACGTAGATGTAGCCACTTCTAAGATATGTGTGCCCTCAAAATTTTGTGTTTTCACTCTTATCTTTACATTCCCAATCTTAGGCAAAAATACATCCCAAATTCTTGTCAAATGATAATGATGATTTGGGAAATTTCATGAATAAAACAAGTCAGTTGTTCTGCTGCAGATGGTCAAAGGTAAAAGTTACAAGCTTAGCATGGAACTTAATCTATCCTCAGCATAATAGGTAAGGACTTTCTAATAAAAAGGCATTTTATCAGTAGTAGAGTCCCCTAAGATATATTGGTATATTGAAACACAGGAGTAAAGAAATAATGTACTTCCTCCACCATAAATTTAATGTTCTATGAGCTAATAGCTTTCTGTTTCTAACACCTCCAGATCAGGAAAGATTACCATATTCATTAACTGGAGCTACTTTCCATTGACTCTCTATTCATTACATGTTATGGCCTAAATTGTATCTCTCCAAAATTAACACACTGAAGCCCTAACCTCCAATTCCTCCAAATGTGACCATATTTGGGGACAAGGTCTTTAAAGAGGCAACCAACTGGAAGTCATTAAGGTGGGGCCTTGTCTGATGTGACTGATGTCCTTATAAGTAGATATGATTAAAACATACATACTGAGGGAAAATCATGGGAAGACACCAGAAAAAGATAAATTATCTGCAAGGCAAGGAGGGAGTTTTTTAAAGAAACCATTTTGTTTGCACTTTGATCTTAGATCTGCAGCTCCTAGAATTAATGGCTTGATTATACATTGTTTAAACCACTCAGGATGTGGGATTTTTTTTTATGATGATCCTATGAAAGGAATATACTACTCAGTGAATCAGAATGCACCTTGAAGGGAACAGTCCTTTCTGACTAGGAGTGTAGCATGGCTTCCAGAATAGTGAGAACTTTCTCTAAACAAGATTCCTCTCTAACTGCCTATGAATCACGAACTTTTGTCAGCCCAATTTCAGCCCAGTGTTTTACTTTTCTGTTTTTATATCCAGAAACACTCCTCCCTAGAATAATAAAACTCCAAGACAGCTAAAAAGGTCATCTGGTCTACCTGCCTTTCCCATCTTCTGTTTATAGACATGGACCTGAAGTCCTAAAAGGTTAAGCATTTTTATTTGAGTTTCTGGTTAGTTACCACAAAGGCCAGACCTTAATCCAAAATCTTTACTTCAATTCTAGATGCTTTTATTATATTAAACCAACTTTGATTTTGTTTATTTATTTTGAATAGAAGTATTAAACTCCTACAATGGACTGGGTGCTATATTAAAAATTTTAGACTAAGGATGGTGGTTCTAAATCAGGGTGAACACAGAAACATATAATGATACTTAAAATGAGCTACATGGATGGATGGGATCAGAAGAAAGGCAGAGATGGAGACAGAGAGAGGGACAAAAGAGAAATACAAATCTGAACTAAATGGACAATAAGTCTGTTGGGCTTCATATGAAACCACCTCAGCAGCCTCCTAGCATCACTTGCAGAAGAGGCATAGATGATATTACTGTGAGTCCCACATATCTTCCCAGTTAACTAGATTTAAGCATCTTATTCTCAAAGCTTCCAGTTAAATTCATAACTGGTTTTCAATTCAGGGAAACAGACCTGATTTGATTCAGGGAACATTTGGTTTTTTGCTCCCAAATTTACCAGAGAGAATATAAGCACAACTAACCAGAATTTTCAGTTGTATGTCAGGGTTCTTCTGTAGCAAATAAAGGAGGAGTCAGCACATCTTACTTCTTGGGCTTCTTCTCAAGCATGGGAAAGCACCATGTGGTGGGATTGCCACAAATAGTCTTATTCTATCTTTGTTTGTCCCAATGTGTTTTTGAAGGCACAGGGAATAAGATGCTCTTCCTCTTATACCCTAGAGCACAACAGAATTTGCAAGTACAATACACACCTATTAGTTGCTGGGAAATGCACATTATCTTTGCTTGTTTGTGTTTTCAATATCAATTAAATTTATTGTTAAAAATGAAAGATAGTTAGAAAAGATAAAGAAGAAGAAAAGAATACAGTAAAGGAAGGGAAAACAAGGCAAGAGAAGAGCCAGGAGTCCCGGGAAAGTTAGAGAGAGGGAGAGGGTGAAGGAACAGAAGAAAATAAGGGGGAGACTTATAAATCAGGAGAAGTATCCACATATGACATCAAGAATTTGAAAATGGCCATGGGATAAAAACAAGGTTAAAATATAAAATAACTCACTAAAAACATGCTCTCATGTATCTGCATGAACATGGGGTATTGGTCAAGGGCACCTTTTGTCTAAACCTCAAATATTTGGAGTAAATTAGATACCTTGAGTAGAGCAGATACCATGGAGGAATCTTCAAATGCTTACTCAGTCATTTGTGTCTTTATAGTGTTCACAATTTACTCATATTGTTAGTGTGTGATGATTAATTACATTGTGTGAAATTTCACATGCATTTACATTTCATTTTTTTTTTTTTGGTGCAAATTTCAGATCTAGCTTTGATGAGGATGTCTTTTTTTCCCCCTTTTCCTAGTGGCTATTAGGCCTGTTTCTATTTCACCAATGGCTCAGATTAATGGAATGAGTCCATCATCTTCTAGGCCGCTTATGAAAGTCATTGTTGCCAGGAATTACATCTGGAAGGAGAGAGACTGTTCATTGGACACAATGAGAGGCAAACAGTAGACAGGCTAGTTAGACTTTGAGTGGTGGTACACTTACTGCAACTCAGGTTAGTTACTCCATCTGAGACGAGTTACATCCTCTTTCAAATGAATATTTTAATATTTGCATCAAGGATTTTTGAGAAGACTCAAAAACTCTTATGCTAAGAAGGCAAATATCACAACCTCAATGCTGTGGGATGGTCTGTATGTCAAATTACTCTTATTGGTCAATAAATAAAACACTGATTGGCCAGTGGCTAGGCAGGAAGTATAGGCAGGACTAACAGAGAGGAGAAAAGAAAGAACAGGAAGGCAGAAGGAGATACTGCCAGCCACTGCCATGACAAGCAGCATGTGAAGATGCAGGTAAGCCATGAGCCACGTGGCAAGGTATAGATTTATGGAAATGGATTAATTTAAGCTATAAGAACAGTTAGCAAGAAGCCTGCCATGGCCATACAGTTTGTAAGCAATATAAGTCTCTGTGTTTACTTGGTTGGGTCTGAGCGGCTATGGGACTGGCAGGTGACAGAGATTTGTCCTGACTGTGGGCAAGGCAGGAAAACTCTAGCTACACCTCATAGTGGGCCCTCAACCATGTTAAGCATAGATGTGGGCATTTCCTGTCCTTTGCATAATCAGATGAAAATTAAGACAGCAATATAAATGTGAATGAGTGAGGAAATAAAGGGATGGGTGAAGGAAACTAACTTCTTTTTAATTTAAAATCTATTCAAATGCACATTTTATAAAGGCCCCTCAAAAGGAGACATATCAAAAGTATACTCAGTAAGATAACATCTTCTCTAGTTATGCCAAAGCAGGCATGCTTGTGTGCTTACATATGTGAATAGACAGGTGTGTGTAAATGCTACTGTGTTCACTATCATGGAGGCACCCCTCCCCCAAAGGATGAAAGATTTTTTATTTTCCTAAAAAGACACTAAAGGGAATTTAAAAGAGAAAAATTATGGAAAGTGGACAGCAATGAAAATATCATTTCACTCAGGTTCATAAATCTTTTAAAAAATTCTCTCATTTCCCATCACCTAGTAGATTTATTGAAAATTTATCACCCATCCTTTCAGGGAAGCTTTCCCCATTCAGAACAGAAAGGATTTTGACCCAAATTGCTTAAGAGCTAAGCTAGAATACCATTGTAATTCTGTGGCTCCATTTCAAACTAGCCTGTGTTTTACAGAATTTCAAATATCTAAGTCATTTCCAGTCATAGGAGCTAAAATTGGCCAGGGTGGAACTTGTGGCTGTCAGAACTGATAAACATTTCCTGAATGCCAATTGGTTGGAGACCCATGTCTCTGAATGCCATTAAAATAGTCTGAAGCCTACCTCAACACATAACCCCAAGCTCTAATTGCTTGTCGGGAAATGGAGACTTTGTTTGGACAAGTTCAAACAATTTTTTTTTCGTCCCACATTCTGCCAACCAGGGGTCTTTTGAAGGCTGTGATCTCTGTGTGAATCAAGACAAGGCATCCAACTCTCCACAAGGAGAAGAATAAAACCCAAATCCATTTCTCCTATGTATTAGGGCCTTGCTACAAGGACTCAAAACTTTCATAGGCCTCCCAGAGTCACAAGAAGCTAAGAAATAAAATAAAACCAAAGTGCTCCAAATTGACTACAGTAGCAAAAGATTGACCTGTGTTAGAAGAGTTTTCTTCTCTTGGGCATTGTTTATCCTCAGAAACAGTGTCACAGGAGGGGGTGGTTCTGGTTGTCACTGCCCCACCTCCCATTCCTTTTCTATTTAGTGAGCCCTGTCCTCTGAGGATCTGCTGCATGACACTAGACTGTTCTGAAATTAGATTTTCAAAGAATGATTGGATGTCAGTCCCCAGAACCTCATCTATGGGAAGGAACCTTTTGTTCACAGTTGACAGACTATCTGACTTGGTCTGGGCACATAGACAGCACCCAAATAGATTCTGAAGCCTGTTACTTCAGAGAAACTTGGAATCAGGAATTACAATTCCATCATTCTCTTCTTTGCCTCTTTCATTTTCACTTCCGAGACCAGCTCTGCTGTGGGATGGTTTCTTTCGTAATGGGGGATGTGGTTGCTCACAACTCCAGTGCCTTCTACCCATCATCAGAGAGTCTTGCTTATTTTGGAGCCAGAGATTAAACAATGCTGATGAAGTGTCATGTTGATGCTAATCTAAGTGAGGCCAGAACACAGACTGAAGTCGGCAGAGTTCTAGAATGAACTCAGCTTGCTCCAAAGCTGGGACCCTATGGAACTTCTGAGAGAACATGGAAGAGGAGTGTTTCTAGAAGGATGGACCAGACTGAGTTAGCTATGTTTATCTGAGAAACCTCCAAATACATTTACTACTAATCTCTCTTATACATTTAACTCTTACAATAGATAAGCAATCATGGATCTTTTCCAAGAATATTCGGCTCACATGTGCCAGGTCTCTATAGCCTGTTAAAGGGGATCATTTGGCATTATCTTATCAGTGCTCTTTAACACTGTTTATTCCGTTGTAGTGCAGTTGTCTTTGTTTTTATTTTTTATTTCTTTTTAGATTTACTTGTTTTACCTAAGGTGTATAGGTGTTTTGGTTGCATGTATATCTGTTTACCATGTGTGTGTTTGGTGCTCTGGGAACTAAGAGAGCACCAGATCCTTTAGAACTGGAGTTTTGGGTGGTTGTGACATGCCAAGTGAGTGCTAGGAGCTGTACCTTGGTCCTCTGCAAGATAACCAAGTGTTCTTAACCATTAAGAACACTTAATCTTTTTACACAGTGGGTAGATACATGGAAAATGCATATACACCAATTTTTCTAAATAGAGAATCACATTTTAAGTGGACTATGTAGTTTACTATTTAAACAACTGAGAGAGAGAGAGAGAGAGAGAGAGAGAGAGAGAGAGAGAGAGAGAGAGAGAGAGAGAGAGGGGTAGCTTGGCTTACAGTGTTGAAACAGTCTCAGAGTGTACCTGGAGTTTGAGTACAGATTTTATATTAGGCCTGCTTAAATTGGAAGGAGCCCTATTTAGGATGTCAAACACATACACATTTAATGTACTGCTCTGTCAATCTGATGCCTGAAAACTAATATTTAGTTGTATCAATGAGTTCTCTGGTCACTGCAGTTATGGCATTCCCTTGTGATCTAAAGAACTTGGGTTCCAATCTCTTCCCTTTTTATTAAAGGGGGAGCTTTGAACAAGGTGCATACACTTGCTAAGCCTGATATTCATCCTCTGAAAAATTGGGGTTGTAATATTGGCTATTATTCTTTACAATGTTAATAGGAAATCCAAAAGCAGATAAGCCTATGAAAAATAGGCTAATCTATACATTATTGTGGTTGTTTGAAAATGTCTTCCCCCATATACTCCTATGTTTGAATGCTTGGTCCCCAGTTAGTGGAACTGTTTGGGAGGAATTAGGAGGTGTGGTCTTGCTGGAGTAGGTGTGGCCTTTGCAGGAGGTTTTAAAAGTTCATGCTAGTCCACTCTCACTCTCTCTGCTTGCAACTTGTGAATCGGATATGAGTACTCAGCTACTGCTTCAGTACTATGTCTGCTTGCCCACTATGCGCCCTACCATAATGGAAACTTACTAATCCTCTGAAACTATAAGCAAGCCCCCAAATACATGCTTTTCAGGTTGCCTTGGTCATGACGTCTCTTCACAGCAATAGAACAGTAACTAAAACAATTGCTGTAAGACGTTAATACTAATAATTTGACATCTAATGATTTTTTGGTATTATATGGTTATTACCTAGGATCATGCTATATGCTTTCTCTTATCTTCTATATTAGTCTATTGAAATTGTCTTAGCAAAACCATCAGCTCTTGGGAGGGTTAAACAATATGAATATATTTCTCTATTGTTCTGGAGGCTAGAAGTTCAAAATCAAGGTTTTGGCAGGTTTGTTTTATTTTGTGGCCTTTCTTCTTGGCCTTACAAATGGCTAGTTTTGTGCTGTACCCCACATGGCTTTGCTTCTATGCATGGTTTCTCTTCCTCTTCTTACAAGGACATGAATCCTTTGGGCAAAGACTCTACCCTTAGAAAGGCTCTTTCTCTGAGTACAGTCACATTAAGAGGTATTCTTTCCTCACATGAATTTGTGGGTGAAATATAGTTCAATACAAACCATCCAATAATAATCAATCAGCAGCTTCCCCAGAAAGATTATGACTATGACTTCAAAGCATCTAAAAAAGCAAAAGAAAATATACACTATGGAAAAAAAACCACACTAATTCTAAAAACTTGAAAATGTCACCAATTTCTCGCTACTAGAAATGTACAATTATAGGACCCCCAAAGTGGTTCAAGGAATGAATGCAGAATTGGGAAAATATGGGGGAGAATGAGACAATGAATTAAAGTGTAGCTTCTCAAACAATAATGAAATAAATAAACTGCACAAATGGCATCTCACCATACTGGCTGCCCACAGAGCAACCCGGCAGGTTTATTGAAAACATCTACCTTTCATCAGTGATCTACCTAAATAGATGGCAGCCAGTCATAGCCACCAAATGAAGTCCAAGCCAGAGTACACATTCTTCAAGCTCCTCAACTCCCAGATGGCAAATAGGCTCTGTTCCTGTGAGACTAGCCTTGATGAAATTATTCCATACTGACTTCCTGTAAAGTCAGGAAGTGAGAAGATCAGCGTTGAGGAAGAAAACATCAGAATCAAGAGAATAATAACAAAGGATGGAAATAAAGTGACTCCTACAGAGAGGATATATTATAGACCTTAGAGACTTGCCTCAAGGTCCTGGGGATATCTCCAGGTGTATTCATATAATCCAATGGTTCTCAACCTTTCTAGTGCTGTGACCCTTTAATATAGTTCCTCAGGTGGTGGTGACCCCAAACTGTAATATTATTTTGTTGTTACTTCACAACTATAATTTTGTTACTGTTATGAATCATAATGTTAATATGTGATGTGCAGGATATTTGATATCTGGTCCCTGTGAAAGGGTTGTTCAATCCTCCCAAAGGGGGTCACGACTCACAGGTTGAGAACCACTGATACAATCAGTCACTCTTAAAGGCAAGCTGGCCTACAGAATGATTGCACAGACATAGGAGTTTCTAGATCCCGAATCTCAAGCATTTTTCTCATCAAGCTAGTAGTTTAATTAAAAGGTTGCTTGTCTACTTGTGACAGTGTCCTTGGTTTATCCACAGAAAGAGAGTATGACAACAGGCCAGGTGTACGGAATCATAGACGTTTGAGACCAACATTGAGTAAAGATGTGTAGCGTGCCCCAAATATCATTCATGTAATTGTGTGACGGATATGTCTGAGGCAGAATAGATAGATATCAAACAGCAGCGAGAGGACAGCTGGGCTGCACTGAGAGAGTCATTGTTACCTTCTGCTTTCCTTGCCAGGCTCAGCAGAGCTTGGCTCAGCAGAGTTTAGCATATGACTGATTCTTAGCTTAGTTGGAATGAATGAGGAACTGTAGCTCTTCCCCTGGAAAAAATTTTAGAGGAAGTATTTGGTGCTGTTTTTGTGATATTCTCCACCACAATTTGTCTACACTTTATTCCTTCATTACCCTGGTTGCAGCAGACTGCTTTACAATCTCTCTCCCTCTGTCCCTACCAATAGGCTTCTGACTTAGATTTTTTTTCATATAGATGTAACTGTTTATTTGAGATTCAATTAGCTTAAAATCTGAAATAATTTATTCATAAGGCACATCTAAATCCAAACAAATCAGTAGTTACCACAAGTCTTGGAGTCATTTTATAAGAGAGATGAGAGGACAGTTTTTAAATTTTTAAATGAATGTAAATGTGGGCATTGAGAAAGGGTCAGCTTGCTGGGCTAGTCCATAGGTCTTGGAGGCTTAATGTCTGATCTTGGAGAATGATGTAATTCAAGATCTATCTTCATCTTTGCAGAACTTGGAACTTGTTTTGTTTACCACTGAAGAATGAGTAGGATTTGCAGGAATGGTCTCCAGCCCACCTCAAAGACATGGTGTAAGTTAGACTGTCCATTAATCAGTTTATCCCCAATACTGTACCAACTGGGCCAATTAGACTACTTCCCACCAACACATTTCTGCCAAACAAGAAAACTTATTTGTGATCATAAAATCAGAATCTGAGAATTTTGACCTAAAGCCTGAGATTCTGATGCCGGGAGGACGGCACCTTGAGAAGTGCCTGCTCTTATGCAGTTTCTGGGATACTGTGCCCCCCACATGTTTTGTGCATTTATTGCAAACAGAGCTCTTTCCTGATACATTTTCCCCAAAGACCATGCAAAAACTTAAGTCCATTAAGAATCAAGAAATTGCTTGGAAACTTTGCTTGGTACAAAGGTTCTGACGTACCACACACTTCAGAATTAATTCTCAGAGAAACCCTACTTTCTCCCCAACTTCAAGGTTTTTTTTTGAGCACCCCATTTTTCACACTACCACCTCCCCATCTATGTGATCATTTCTTTGGGGGTGGGAACTAAGAAAGCTCATTGAGGCATTGTAGAGACCTGGCTTCCAATCTAAGCTGAGTGAACATGGGCAAATCACCTAACGTTTCTGAGCATGTTTCCTCATCTGGAAAACGGCTCTGACATAGCTTTGAAAGCTTTGTTAGGATTAATTAAAATAATGTTTGTGAACCACTTGGCATTCGGGCAAGCCCTCACTCACAGTAAGCAACAATAAATGCGGCGATTAGTCACCATCTCTCACTCCTTTATCCGGCTTTCCTTCACTGAGCACCTACTGAATGGGCCTGGCCTCATGTTAGGCCAGAAATCCACAGAGTAATTACTACTACTGAATATTAAATTTGGCTCCCAGCTTCCTGGCTGCCAAGGCCCAAGGCCCAAAGGGCCAAACTAATTATTGCCAAGGGTTTTTTTTTCCTCCCAGAATTCAAGTTTATTTGATCCTAAGATACATGCATAGGCAGTTCAGGATAAGAAGACTTAAGCTCTGAGGAATGACTATCTAATTTTGGCCCTTCAGATGCTGAGACATCAGACAAGGATGACAGTCAAGTACTTATCTCAATGGGCCACCCTTGGTAGTAGCATGAATAGCCAATGTGAACAATACCTCAGCCTTCTCTACATACCTGATGGAGCAGGTAACTATTGAGTATGACCTTCTTTGACAACAGGACTAGTTCTCTTGTCTGATGAGATGATGATGATTTCGGATAATATGGAAGTAAAGTTAGAACGATCAGTGGTTTCTTTACAGTTTTATATAGGACGTTTCAGAACTGAATTAACATAGCTGAGATACATGCATGCCTCCATCCAGCTTCTCTCATTGTGAGCAGTTCACGTTAATAAGGAAGATGCAGGGCATCATCTCACCATATGCTGGCAGTCACTTTACTGGACTTGAGATAGAATCAAAGTAATTGCTCCATAAAGCAAAGCAGTTAGTAATAACCCAAACTCCAAAAGCCCTTTTATTTTCTGATTCATATCTTTAATCAATTTGCAACATGAAGCAATTGAGTTTTCCCTCTAGTTTCCCAATTGTTTGCTCAGAAGGGCTGCTCCACTGCCTTTGACTGACGTGACATTATTGCATTTATATTGACTTTTAGAGCAGATTTTACAACGTTTGAGGTGCATACGTTACAAGGAGATGTAGCACGGGGACATTGGAAGACGAAAGTAAGCCATAAGGAGAGGACCTAGCCACAGTGTCTGCCATTTGCAGTAGGAGGTAGTTACAAATGGAGACTAGCAAATGGGGCGTGGTTCCTGGGTGTCACTTTCCAAATACCCAAGAGTTGTCTCCAGTGTCTGTTGGGACCTGGGAGCAGGAAAGAACAGTGATGGGCTGGTTGCTTTTGGCTTTGCCCTAGCTAGGCTGTTCTGAAACATTGCCTTAGGCATGTAAAACCAGCAAAAGCATTAAGTCCCTAGTTTCCAAGGCGGTGGCAAGAGGGTGCTGGAGCAGGCAGGTTTCCTGACTTGAGTAATGGGGTGATATTGTTTTTGGAAACCCATGCGTCAGTCAGCAGAGCTAGGGCTGAAAGAAGTGGCTAGGGGCTGCTCCGAGATGAAAACCACTGCTGGTACTGCTCTTTCTGTCTTTGCCATGCACGCCCTGCCACGAGAGCCATGACTGCAAGTGAGCTGGAAACAACTGGAAGGTGGCTTTCCACCTGGAAAGAGCCTTCCATTTCTGCTTCCATGTTCTGCTTTAATTCATCTTTCACCCTTCAAAGTTGAGCTTCCTGTCCTCACTCTGAGTAGTTTCCTAAGACAGCATGCAATGGATGCCATACCTTCGTCAAAAGTGTACCTCGTGGCTTCTGTTTTCACCCAGTTCAGTAGCCGGGCCTTCACTCAACATCTGAGCATTGATGAGATGTTGTGCTATTTACCTTCCAGGGATCTCATCTGGATTTCAGGCATCCCAAGGGTACTTCTGTCCTGTGCACCCCTGCTCTTTACTGCCGGTAGCCACACCTCCCCTTACCTGTAGCCTACTGTTTGTCTTCTTCCTCTAGGTTGTGAGAAGGTAAATGAGTAAGTCCGGAGCTCACCTCCCTGGGTTTGGATCCCACTGTTACCACTTCCTTTGAGACCAAAGGACAACTACATCACTTTTGGTGCCACAGCTTCCTCAAGTGTGTAGTAGGTAAGAATGAGACCTGTCACTGGATTGTGATTACTCACTTGAGGATCTCAGAGCAACTCAGCAGAATAAGGTCTACTGAAGTACATGCTGCTATTTGATATGAGTTAGCCCTGCTCGCCTTCTTCTAAGAATGCCCTTCCCACATTTTTAATGATCAAAATACCATCGTTTCCTATTTAGCAAAAGTGTTTCCTCCCCATTAAAGACAGTCTACTTGCAAGCTAGAATGAGGCTTCTTCTTGGTCCATTCCTCCTTTCACAAGTGTTTTCTTGCCTCAGAACTTGTACTTTTCTGGCCAGAGAGGTATGTCTTTCCTCAATTGCAGAAACCTAGCCAGTATGAGATGTGCATCAACAGGCCTGCACCCTTGTCTACAGGTATGTACCCACAGAGGTTCTGTCTGCATACAAACAGTATGGCACAAAGTTAGTTTTTCTTATGTTCTATATGACTAAATCGTGATGTATACTAGGAAAAACTCAATGTTTCAGTGAAAATCAACCAGGGAGCTACCCAAACTTTGCTCCCTTATCGCTTCTTACATATCTGCTAGGTAGTGGTAGTAAAGTTAGAACTCACAAAGAGCTGATCTGACATTTTCCCACCTGAGGAGTCTAGAAGCAGCTTAAAGTTTCTACCTGACTGTGTGTGGGGGGGCCCACAGAGACTCCATAGTGAGGCCTTATTCCATCTTGACTCAGGCTCAGAGTCTGTGTTTTCATTGCCCTGCAAGGCTACATAATAGGATGTTTTGGCTAAACACATGGTTACCACGTGTCTTACACTTCAAAGGCCTAATTACAAGATGCTTTGCCATAAGGCATGATTATCAGGAGTTTTGAAAATTAAGGAAGGGTCTACACTTGTTTGTACCTTGACCTTGAAATGGGGAGGCCTTTTGCCTCTCCTCTTGCTAGTGTATAAAAATCCCACTAGGAATAAACTTGAGGTGACTGTGGTATTGACCTAGTACTCTCCTGATGCTATCTTGTGTCTATGTCTTTTTCTTTGATTATGTCTATATTTTTTCATATCTATTGTTTCTCAATCCTCACTCCTCCCTTCAAGGACTGTTTGATAATTGGGCTGGGCTCTGATACCTGACATGCATCCAGCTTCCTCAGAACCCAGACAGACACCTCACTAGCCATTGGGAACCCATAGAAATGGATGGCATCTTTGTCAATATTTCGGATGGGTATACTTTCATCATATCTCTGATGGGTACTCTTTAACCGTGTAGCCTCTTTATTTTACATAAACTTTTTTCAATAAAATACCCCTTGTGAACTTTATTTCCTTCTATATTTTATTTATTTGTTCTTTCTGACAACATAGTTTATGTCTCGTCTTTTCTAATAGACTATAAAGTCCTTGAGATAGAAAAAAATTGATTCTGGTATTTACTTTCAATTACTTTTAAAATATGAAAATATAAAAAAAGTTAATCAAAATCTTAAAATACAGTGTGAAATTAAAGAATATGCTTCTTTCTTTTCCTCTCCATATTTCCAATTTCAATTGTATTCTGCCTAAAACTCCATTTCCTTAGTTATTTCTTCACTATGTGCTTTTCTTACTCAATGTTCTATTCTGGCAAAGAGACACCATGATAAAGGCAACTTTTAGAAAAGAAAACATTTAATTGAAGGCTTGCTTACAGTTTCATAGGGTTAGTCCATTATCATCATGGCAGGGAGCATGGAGTTATGCATGGTAGGCATGGTATGGTAAGCTACTTCCTGGTCAGAGGCAGGTAGATATGCAGGCAGAGCAAGAGACTTGGCCTGGCATGGGCTTTTGAAACCTCAAAGTCCACTCCCAATGACATACCTCCTCAAACAAGACTATACTTCCTAGCCCTTTTAAACAGATTATCAACTGGTGACTAAGCATGCAAATATATGAGCCTATAGGGGCCACTCTCACTTAAACAGTCACACTGCCTATCTATCTATCTATCTATCTATCTATCTATCTATCTATCTATCTATCTATCTATCTATCTATCTATCATCTATCTATCTGTCTGTCTTTCATCTATCTATTATCTATCTATCATCTATCTATCTATCTATCTATCTATCTATCTATCTATCTATCTATCTATCTATCTATCTCTATCTACCTATCAATCCTTCTATCTATTATCTATCTATCTATCTATCTATCTATCTATCTATCTATCTATCTATCTATCTATCTACCTATCTACCTATCTATCATCTATCTATTTCCACCTTATTATCTATACCCATAATGTATGCATGGAAACCTACAAGAACACACATACAGTTCATAAATGTGAAGTCAATTGGGGTTTTTCCCCCTAATTGAATGTTGTATCATAGTCATTTCCCCAAGTTGCCCATGGTGTAACTCACTTTTAGTGATGTGCTGACCTCCTAGAAGTGTAGTTACTAAGTCAAGAAGTATGGGCAGCATTTAGGGATAGCAACTCCTCAAATTCTTCAGCAGAAACCTGGCTTGCCCTGATCTAATACTCTCTTAGATTAGCAGGATCTGACTGTTTTATGATCACTTTGCCTTTCCATATACTGTTTGTGCCCTGTGAGTCTTGAATTCATCTTCCTCTCTACTCTTTGCCATACCCAGTGCTTTACATATGGCAAGTAGTCAATGAAAGTCTGATGTAAGAATGAAGGGACCTTCAGGAAACCTAGTATAATAGTACCCAATCAAGACCAGGCCCATCTGCTAGGCAGACAGTATATGTAGTTCAGGGACTTTACATGTTGCTTTCAGGAAGTTACTGAGCTGTTTTTGTTTCCTCAGTTTCCCATGTATCCAGTAAGTCTATAGATGTTGGCCTGTCTCCCAGAGACCCTGGGAGGAATCTACTATTCCAAAGTGCTTAATGGCACTGCTCAGTAAATAAAAGATGTCATTAATATGCATGAAGCTATTTCATCAAGAGGCCAAGAGAACAAATTTAAAAGCTATCTTTAAAGAAAAAGAACTAAGCAGCTATTATCATGCATACTACTAACCACATGGAAGTCTGCAGAAGCCCAGACAATGGCCTCCCAGGGGCTCAGAACACTCTGCTGAAACTTAAGGTGACTCTGGTCTCACTGCCAAGCACTTAGTGCGTATTTCAAGAAGGAGAATCATCTACCTCCAGACACTCACTGGCAGGACAGGACTTCTCAGCACTGCATGGCCGTACCTAAGGACCCTGAGATGATGTGTCTAATGACTTCTGAGAACTCTGTCTAAAAATATGAAGAATTAGGTAAGAAACAGACAGTGCAAGAGAAAGGCCCAGGAGGATTTATGTTTTGCCACCATTCCAAGGTCACATTTCTACTCATAGGCTTGAGAAATGGAGAGTGTGGTTAAGGCAGAGCCATTAGCAGTCAGCAGAGTATGTTGTGCTGACTCTGAATGAGGAAGATGCTGAGAAAGGAAGTGGGGGTGTTCTGGGTTTTGTCTAGCCATATGACCTTGGAGAAATCTGTAAGTTCTCCATCTAGAACCTATATTGCTCCATGTCCACAGGTAACTAGAAAATCTGCAGATTTCACATGTTCGCATGAGCAGAAGGACTAGTGTCTTACTCTCCAGATGACTTTTTAGTTATTCAAGATCTTCTACCATTTGGTCAACCCTTACTTCACGTACCAGAAAGGAACAACGGGTAGTGTGGTGTGCACAGTTGTGAAGGCCTTATTGAGTTGCCTTGGTGTCTGTTGCTACCAGAGGCATTACTGATGACAACAGCCCAAACCAACCTCATGTTCCTTTTACAGTTGAGTTAATGAATTTTCTGCACCAGTTCCAGTTTCTGGTTGCACCAATCTTCTCACTTATGACTTCCTACTCACAGCAATGAGTGGTTTCACTCAGACACCCAACACGATTTCTAGGCTCACATCCACTTGTCCCAGATCTTGGCATTGAGACCATTATTCCAGATGTTAGAACATTATTTTTCACCAAGAGGCATCAATGAAACCATCTATTACATGGAAAAGAGGATGTTTGGAGTCAGAGTTCCCTTGACTCCTAGGAGAAGCTGACATGTGTAGGAATTCACTCTTTAATTCTTCAGCTGGTTGTGGTTCATGTTTTTGAAAGGGTACAAGGGCTTTATTTTTACCTAATTATGAGAAGTGACCTTTCCTAATGGATTGGGGACCTTTCTGAAGAGTTAAAAAAATACTCTGTCTGTGTACACAGCCAGACCACATTTTTCAGTAAAAAATATATAAGTGAAGGTGAAGGGACAAATAACACTAAGAGTATTAGATAAAGCCTCAAGGAATCATATTATTTTGACCTAAACTGTGTGAGTGCAATTGTGCGTGCATGCAAGCATGCCTGTGTACGGTGTGTATGTATCTTAAATCAACTATGCCATTTTCGTCGTGTGATGATTTGAATGAGAATGGTCCCCAAAGCTCATGTATTTGAATGCTTAGTCCCTGGTTGGTGGAACTGTTTTGGGAAGGATTAGGAGATGGGACCTTGTTGGAGGAGATGTGTCACTGGGAGTGGGTGTTGAGATTTCAAAGGCCCATGCCAAGTTCAGTTTACTCTCCTTGCCTTCACCCTACAGTTCAGGATATAAGCTCTTAGCTACTGCTCCAACACCTACCTGCTGCCCCATTACCTACCATGATGGTCATAGATTTACCCTCTGAAATTGTAAGTAAGACTTCAATTAAATGTTTTTTTTTTTTTTAAAAATAAGTTGCCTAGGTCATGGTGTCTCTTCACAGCAATAGCAAAGTCACTGAGACAGGCTGACGATGTTGCCCCCAAGAGCCATAGACTATAAAACCTCAGTACCAAGGGATTTTATTAGATAATAAAAACCCCAGTACCAGGGGATTTTATGAGAAACCTTCATTTGAGTTGTTAATCCCAAGTGACTCCCAAAACAATATAGGCTATAGCCATTGCCCTTGGTTGCTTCACAAAGGATGAAGAGAAGTCCCTGTTGCTGAAGATACCACACATTTTAGACACAGGATGCAAAAAATTCAAGCTGGATATAATCTGAAAGTCTCCTTTCTGAGGTTTAGCCATAATAGTACCAGACAATGCCATGAAAAGTGTAAAGAAAGGGAAACAACCAATAATTTTATCTATCTATAATGCCTCTGAATCATAACAATGATTAGCATGGCAATATATCCCTAAAGACATAACAGTGGCACTCATATCTTGGCAATAACCAATAAGTCAAATTGAACTTAAAGCCTACTCAACAGGAAGGAAATCATTCCTGGTACTAGAAACTTATCCAACTTCCTGGGGCTATTGGGGCCACAGATTGTAGAGGAGAACCTATTTCTGCCACTTTACTCAGCCAGCATAATTCCTAACTATATTCTTGAACTACTTATAACTAGAGATAACTGTAGCTCTTACCCTGTATCAAAAAAAGCTTCTCTTTACAGAAAAAGGCCACTAGAGAAAACCACAAGTGGTCATAATGCAAAGATCAACTGATTATAGTGTGGCCAGCCCCAGCAATCTATCTACAACACAACCTCTGCACCAAAGCCTCAGGGAACTTTCCAGAAAAGAAGGCAGAAAGATCATAAGAGCCAGAGGAACAGGAAGTCTGTTGTGAAGTTGTGACTCCTAGAAATATCAGGAAAACTACATCCATGATACCTCAACAACATGGCCACCTAAACAAAACCTGAATAAGAGTAACATCAGCAGACAATCTAATACGAAAGGAGTAACTCTTAGAGGGTCTCATTCCTAGATAAATAAGTAGAGGCAACTAGTGACTGATGATAGAGGGAGAATTAGTCTCTTCCCAGTATAAGTCCCCTAAATTGTTTATCCAATACAAATTAATATATATGAAGATTCATATATATAGTATATATATGTAGTATATGTATGTATATATACATAGTCAAATAAATGTAATATATATATATAGTCAAATAAACAATAATTAAAGAAGAGGCTATGAATTTTAGAGGGGAGGGTTGGAGGGGAAGGATGTGGGAGAGGACGAGAGGTTGGAGGGATGAAAAGGAAGGTAGGAAGTAATATAGTTATATTTCAATTAAAATAATAATAAACTATGAGAAAAAGCCCGGCCTGCGAGCCCATGTCTATAATCCCAGCTACCTGAGAGGCTAAGGGAGAAGGATCATGAGTCCCATGTAAGGTTGGGCTACATGGAAAAACTGTGAATAAACCAATGAATAAAATGTAAAAGTCACGAATGACCAATGTATGTTAGATAAATGCATAAAAATCATGATATCATTAATTTGTCTAATTAATTGGTTAATAATTATACTGTTCAATATCAACTTTCATATCTAATCTGTTATAATGCAATATGCCTCAGCAACACGATTCTTTCATGTCACTGGGTATTATAAGAATTAAATGAGGCATTGGATTTTAAAAAAGTAAATTTTGAAAAGCAAGAGACAAAGGTAAATAACCAGGAATTGTTATACACATGACTTATTCTATTAGAAAAAAATTGGTTCTAGATACAGGTGACCTCTGCATACGTAGAGTTTTCCAATAGGCAGTAGAAATAGAAATTGGTTCCCAAGGAAAATTCAGAGTGGGAAACTTGATTTGTATTTAAAATACAGAGAGGACGCTTAAGTGATACATTGCTTAAAATGATGATATTGTCCAAGAGCCCAGTTGTTTGTAGATTAGAAGCAGTTGTGTTTTCTTACCTGAAGGTACTGTGGCATTGACAGATACCTGTGGTTCTGGCAGTGGGTTGGGTAGAAAGTAAAGAATACTTAGGAATGAATCAAGAGGTACAGACACCCTTGGAGGGCAATAAGGCTAAGTGACATTTACAAAACTCAACTTATTAAGTCAAAGGAAACTATTGATTCAGTGAGTCCTATCAAACCTGTTGCTTAATTATAGCTTGACTTCATTTGTCTCTGAAGCAAAGAGGGCTGTCCTTTCTTCATAACATTCTTCAAGAGATTATGAACTAGAGACAGGGCTGGTGATTTTTCCCCCATGTCCCTTTGTGGTCATTTCTCCCTTTCCACACTTGGCCCCTAAACAATAGAGAAGTCAATTTATTCATCCAGGTAAAGAGTTAGATAATCCATGTGGCAAGATCTTCCCTTGTGGGGGTGGTGCACCCTTTACAAAGATGTATTAGTCATGAGAGATTATATTAGGAGACTTCTGACCCTAAGAGACTGATCTGTCAAATATCTAACATTATAGGACTCCCCTCTAGAACCCTGCAGAAAGTTGAGCCCTTAGGTTTTGCTCAAGTTCTTTAGTACCATGACCTCACTCTTATGCCAGGAGTCTAGGGTGCAACAAGTCTAAGTAATAGGAAATTCATTAGAGTAGAAACACAAGGTCCCATATTCCTCATAATCTCCAAGTACAAAAAGAAGAAAACATTTGGCCAGAAGCAAAGCAAAAATCTTGAGTAAGCATTTAAACAGAAGAAACATTAGTGTATAGAAAGTGAGCCTGCCTAGTCTTCTCATGGTTTCCTTTTGAGCCAGCACTGGAAGCCTTATCACATAGCCTGACACTTGATTATATTATGAATCACAGTATTCTTTTGTGCATTCCCAGGCACTCTCAAGTGTCACCTAAGCAGCTTAGTTGCATCTCCCATAACATCTAACTTGGAGCAGGCTACCAGAGAGGTGCTTTTCAAAAACTTGTGACTAAGTCAATTATATTGTATGTATAACAGAGTTTTTAAAGTAACAACCAGAAATGTATTTAAATATAGTCTCTAGAGTTCTATCATATGGGGTGTGTCCTATGGTGCTAGCCTAGGGTACTCTGCTTTGCCAAATGAATCTTGAAAGCTGGAGTCCAAATTGGTTAATCTTTCCACATTTCTAAATGGCCTGTGTAACAGCCAGTAATTAGGACAATGGGTTGAGACATGTTACAGACACGACCTAGTTGATGTTCTCTCCTTAGTTTCAACACTGGTTCAAGCTCTCATTGGTCAGTGTTTTCACTGTTACAATGTAATCTTCATTCAAATCCTTTAGATAAGTTTTTAAGACATTATAGGAAAGGCTTCTAGATTCATCATTTGCTTCTCCTCAAAGAAATCTGTATTTCTTTTTTGGTAATACTCTTCAGGCATGTGCTTATTTATTTGAAGGATTATTTTCATTACCACCCCGTGACAGCTGATCAGGGAAATGGGAAAGCCTGTATCACAGATGGTCTTGAATGAGCTACCTAATTCTTCGTGTACACCTACAATCTAGATAATTAACAAGCAAACCATTCTCCACATATGATCCCCACTCTCTCATGCTATTAGTGTGTATATTATATGCTTATAACGTTAGTTTATTATGGCCATAGGAAGAGTAAATATGAATGGCAGAAGTAAGATGGTAATTTAGGCATCATGGGAGTGGTTAATATGGAGAAAGGAAAGGTCAGAGTATCCTGGCTGAAAACATAGGAAAATATTTGGAGTCATAAGCTCGATCATCAAGATACCAGGATTTTATTATTTCAATTTTTGGCTCTGGATTATACTGTGACTTTGGGGAAGTAATTCATTTTCTTGTGCTTTAGTGTATTCCTTGGCAGACCTGGGATAGTATTGCCACTAAATTCACTGGCATTTCAAAGAGACTGCACAGAATATTGTAAAATACACTGGGCCTTGGCACTTTTGTTAATATTTCTTATTTTGTTGTTATGATGAAAAATTTAACATAATTGAAGCCAGGAATAAAAATATTGTTTTTCTTTCTGAGATATTAACTCAAAAAAGTATAGCTGTTAATTGCAACCGTTTTTATAAATAATGTTAAGAAAATGTCCTTGAGTAAACAATTACCTTTTTGAAATTTTACATAAGCCTTTTGTCTTTTATGTTAAATACTAGATTACATTCACCTATACCCTTTGAGAAACTTTTTCATGCCAGGCTCATGAAGAAAAGTTATGAGGGAGGTCTGAATTCAAGAACATTGTAGACATAGGCAGAATAATGAATCCTCTGAGATCAGCCTCATAAACTGGGAATGTGTTATCTTGTTCATGCTTCAACATAGTCTCAGGATAGAAACATTTTCTTGAATTAAATTATCTAGGCAGACACAACTGAACCAAAAAAGCTTAAAATTGTAGGCCATTTCCTATCTGTGACCAGAGAACATCTAAAGAATGACCAGCTAGGACAGTGCCAGTGTCTCTGGAAATGTAAGCAGCCATTAGAAGCTAGATAAGCACAATAATGGACTCTCCCATGAGCCTCTAGAAAGAGACACAGCTATGCTAAAACCTTGATTGTGGCCCAGTGAGAGCCATGCTGGACTTTTGACTTATAAGATAATAACCTTTTTGTGTTCCAGCCACTAAGTTTGTGGTAAATTTTATGGCAGCCAAAGAACCCTAATATAGACCTCATGAAACAAGGAAAGAGGAACAAGAAGAGAAACCACAGAAATACAAGAGGATCTAGTGATTAATTTTTTATGAGTAGAATCAGCTGACAAGTAATATTAAAAATGATGATGATTACCTTGAAGAGAACTTATTACCCTCAACTCTAAGCTATACACAAATGAATTCATTGAATGCTTGATATAGTTCATTATTGACCTCATTTTAAATATAAGGAACTGAAGCATAGGAATACTAACTTACCCAAGGACATAGAGTAAGCCCATGTATATCTATGATTTGAATTCAAGCAGTGTAGATACAGACTTACACTGCTAACCATGTTCCCTCCATAGAATAAAGTGATCTACCTAGAAACTTAGTAGTAACTTCCTGGATTAGAGGAGATTCTTGACCTTGAACTGACTGGGAAAGGATTATTTTTGAATAGAGTCTCATGTAGTCTACATTGGCCTGGAAGATGCTGCACAACCTAGGTTGGCCTTGAACTTCTGGTCCCCTTGCCTCAGCTTCCTGAGCTCTAGGATTAAAGGTATGAGTCAACATGCCCAGCTCTGAGTAAGCTTTTGATTGAAGAGACTAAGATCATTTCAGGAAGTTGACTGAACAGTGTTTTGAGAACACCTCTGTGCTTGAAGAAAGATGGAACTTTAGTTAATGGCATTCTAAGTGCCAGAAAATTTCCTGGAAGACATAAGTCCACTTGGAAGAACTCACTTAGCTCACCTGACATACCAGAAAAGGAAAGGTTCCAAGTAGAGAAAGAGGCTTAAAGAAAAACCCTTTGTTTATGGGACCAGTTTTTGACTTGACTCTCAGATCCACTATTCTACATTTTTTCCTCCTTATAAATTTAACTCTTTAGCTGTCAGTTTCAGACTTCAGCCTCCCTGTAAGGCAGGATTGGGCTTCTATCCATGTGCACCTGAGTGCTGCATGGGTGTTGGCTAGAAGTAGTAAGTGAATGGACATGTGGGTCCCAGAAATGTAACCGAATGTTTTCCACTGAATTGTGTGCCCTGTCCTTTCTGAAGACTACAGGCTTATTATGAAGAAGTAGGGAGAGATGAAATTGCCATACTGAACTGAGTCTTTCTAAAAGTAGGAGAGGGTCCTGTGCAATAGATTCTAATAGCTTCTTGCAGCCATTGGGCAGATGTGTGCTAGAAAAGGTCTTGGGGGATCCCTGGAAAGATGGACTGGGTTGCATAGTCAAGGGCTGTGTGACCATAGAGAACCACAGGACAGTACTGGAGCTCAAAATTTGGCACATTCAGGCCCAAGAGCAGGAACTTTGGCTATGTCCATTGGGATGGCTCCCCAGGGGTAAAGCATCTAGCAAGCTTCTGAACTTAAGAGTGTGCTGTATGCAACCAATTTGCTTAGGCCAAAGGGTTTAGAGTGACATTTACATCAGTGACATATGAAGGCAAAGGACAATTTTATCTCATAAACAAGTTTGAGAGAAGACCCTCAGAGAGATACTTTGGATTCTTTGCTAGTCTTTAGGATAGAGAAATGCATCTCTCCCACTGCCACTTTGAGAGGAGAGAGATCAGGCCTAGAGACCTCCATGAAGAAATCTCTCTTTAAAAAGGATACTAAAGGCCTGTGCTCTGACTTGATGGAAAGGATCTGAGCATGATCTAGATGTCTTCAAGCATCTAAAATTCCTTTACAAAAATCAGAAGAACCTAGCAACCAGAAAGTCTCCACCTGATTCTAATGGGTCCATTAGAATTTCCACCTGTGGAAAGATGGAGTCCTTATATCACAGGCCAGCCAACAACACAGATATACCCCTAGCCTATTGGAAATGGCTCCATCTCCAGAAAATTTCTAACAATTACATTTATTAATATTTGCCCACTGTTATGATAATTGGCTCATATATTCTTTTTCAATGACCTGAAGTATTTTTTCTTGTTGACCAAAATAAAATTTAAGTTTAAAGAAAAATGTTGTAATAATAATAAATCTCCCCATATTCTGTCACTAACATGATCCTCATTTTCATTGTTCTTATTGTTAATCCCTTTAATCAATGACAGATTCTCTTTTGTCTTATAGAAAAGACATTCTTAATGAGAAAATGGAAAGAGAAAAGGAAGAATTCTTCTATTATCTACTTAAAGTGACACAATCTATTTTAAATGGGACACAAAACTCATACATGAGCCTAGAACCCCCTTTTCTGCCATGGCATGCAGCCCTAAGGCATGGAACAAATTCTTTGAGGTTTAACAAATTATAGTAACTAGAATATGCATCCCATTATAAGACAGGGGCCAGAAAGTATGGCTGACAGAAGAGAGGAAGCAGCAGTGTAAGCCTGGGCAGAGGAAGGGTAGCTCTCTGGATTGGCACTTACATCCTGCTCGAATGCCCCCACCATTAACAACCCTAGGGTTCAGACTTTGGCAAGCTTCACTGTGTTTGCTTTGAATGTGTTGCCTCCGAAATTCAGATGCTTTCAATGTGATGGTAAAAGAGGTGGAGCCTTTAAGAGGTAATCAGGCCATGGAGATTTTTATCTAACAGGGGAAGGGACTGCTGGGGGTGGGGAGTGGAGGGAACTACAGCCCTTGCCTCTGCTGCTATAGGAAGATGCAAGAAACTTGTCATTGGAACAAATGCTAGTACCTTCCTCTTGGACTTCCCAGATGTGAGAAATGAGTATCTGTTCTTGTGTTATTCAGTCAGTGGCAGTCTGCTATAAGATATCCCTTTTATGCTTGCCTCATAAGGATCTTTCCATTCTCTGCAAGCAAGTAATGCTTATCTTACACATTAGCTGTGAGCCAAACTGTCCTTTCACTCTAGAGCATGCAAAGATAAATTCTTGCTTTTTTTAGTCTTTCTTCTAGCTAGTGGCAGGAAGGGTGAATGACTTCTTTTTCACCAGTGAGAGGCTATATCTATAGGCTGGCTCTGAAAAGCATTTTCCCTCTACTAGAAGGTAACAGATAGTACTGCCATGAAACCTTTTCTTCCTGCCTTGAAAACAGATGTGACCTCTGGAGATGGTTGGCCTTTTTTTTTTAAAAGGTGATAGGCTTGAGGAAAAAGATGAAGGAACTCTCCTGGTTCTCTGAGTTGCTGAGGACATAACCCTTGCTGCCCATCTCTGGATTCTTCTTAGGAGAGAAAAGAAACATTCACTTGCTTAAGTAGGTTGGGCTACTTAATTAACCGACATCAAATTATTCTTAATTGACATAACCACCTTCATCATCCTACACCAATCAATCTAGCCTGAGAGCCATAGTGGATTCAAATGGGTTCTGCGGCCAATGACCCTATAGCAGCTCTATAATCTTAAGTTACCTAATTTATGTAGACTTCATTCTACTTATGCAAAATATGGGAAAAATGGAATGTGTTCTTCACATAAGTGTAAAATTAAATGATTTATTTAAACTATTTAAGATAGTGGCCAGCAGATAAATAACATTAGTTTCCCTAGTGAAAGTGGTTCTGTCCCCCAACGACCATTAAAGACTAAGATTTCTGAACTCTTCCTGTTCCTTAAAGCAGGGCTTATTCACCAGTTTTTATAGACTGCCCCCCCCACCCTGTGACTCCATAGCATGAAGAAAAACGCAGAGTAATTACCCACCATCTGGTCCACCATGCCTCTTATAGGTCTCCACTCTGAAGCCCAAGTTGACTGAGTCACAGCTGCTATTTTTAATCCCAGCTGAGCTGGGGCCTCATTCTAACTTATCCATGGGTTCTTGAAAAGGGGAAACTTGTAGTCAAGTGACAGAAAGAATAAAACTGTGATTCTACTTTCTAATGCTTTGCTCCCAGAGGCTGATGGCAAGGCAGCCTAGAAAATCCAGCTGTTGCCATGACAGTTGGCTCTGAGACCCCCCCACAGCAGCCTCTTGGTCTCCTTCATACTTCAATGATGGGAAAAACAAATTGTTCAAAGAGTCTCCTTACTTCTTGGGAGTAAGGGATTATGCTAAAACTTTATTATTACTTTAAATAAATAAATTAGTCCCTTGAGAACAAATGAAAACATGCTCTTATTAAAGTTTTTAAAGGAGGATTGGACTTGGTGAGAATAAAGCCAAAGGTGCCTGAGTGGATTGAAGTGGCTTCTCTGAAGTGGATGGTACAGCAGTTTGTGTTTATATTATACTTCTCGCCAAAGGAGGTTAAGCAAGGCCCAATTTTCCCTGTGAAACCAACTGCAATGCAGAATGGTCTGGAGCCTTGCAGGGGGGTCTCAGCTTCAGGGTTCTGTCCAAGGTGACTGACCTGTCTCTGGTCCTCAATAGTAGCTGTCCACTTAAGATAGCTAGGAGAGGATATCTCCCACTTCCATTGGTCAATGAGAAAGAAAGTTGCTTTGTCGCAATCTCAGAAGTCCTAGTAGAGGCTGCTCATGGAGGCCCAGCCGAGGGAGCAAGGGATATATACTTTCCATCAACACATGCAGACACATATAAGTGCATACCTCCACTGAGAACCAAGGTGGCGGTGGAGAGATCCCATTTCTTCCTCAGCTACCCATTCATTCATCATCAGAAATAAAGATTTCTCATTATGGTTTTGCAAGTGTATTTAACATGAAGAACAACAAAAAAGGAGTTTTTCCTTTTCTTTTGTTCTAGGTAAGAAACAAGACATTGTACAGCATCCATCAAAGAAGGGGTATAATGTGTGCTCTTCAATGAAATGTGTGCACTGTGTTGAAGAAGGGTCAACAGGATATATTGTCTGGTAGGTGAAGTTTCTGGGGGATGGTGTAGTCATTCTGTGCCTCAGAGGTGGGTTAGGATTTCACTCCATCAACAAAAGGTAATTAAATAATATAGCAACTTACATCCAATATGTACTCTCTCCCTGGAACTCTGCTAAGTATCTGATATGTTTTTAAAGTGGCATCACTTTGCAGACAGGAGTTGTGGTGCATGGAAGCTGTGGTTTGTCTGTTGGTTGAGGTCAAGGTTGGAATCATGCAAATCTGCTTCTTCTCAGGCCTTCCAGCCTCCCTTCACTTCATCTTTCCTCATGTATCTACTTGGTCCATGAAAATTTCATGCTTGAAATACTCCCTCCTCTTTTATTTAGAAATAATGTCTATTTTCTTTAGAGTAAAACCCTGCTCCCAAACCTTCTAATATTTAGGCTATGTCTACCGAACAAATGGTGAGAATAACAGTAGAAGGATCCCACACCAATTGGCAAAGTTTTGGGTAGTCTATGTAATCACAGATGACATCTGTTGTGCTTTGGAGCCCCTAGTGGGATGTTATACACACAGTGATGTGCACTGTCTGTAATCGGATTCCCAGCTCTTTCCCTAACTATCTATGAATCTCATATAGGCCACTCCATCCTTGTAAGCTCTATTTTCCCTCACTTTTAGAGAAGTGGAGATAATAATACAGGCCTCACCTCTCAGAGCCATTGGAAGGATTCAAAGCCTCAGTACAGAGTGCTTGGCCAATAGGCCTGCTGGTCATGATGGTCTGTGATGATGGGCAAGATGGTAGAGATGATCTTCTCACATACTTCCCCAAACAGTATTAGTCCTGGTGGGTTGGCAGAGGCTTTGTTTCACATGGAGAAAGCAGTAATTTTTTTCCAGTTGCCTCCTGTTGAGTTTCTTTGAGAAATGCAGTAGTTGACAGCGGGAGAGACCTTCTAGGTAGGGTTAGAATGTAGAGAAAAGATTGATTGATAGCAGGGGACATAGGAAGTCTCAAAAGTGGGTTAAAATGTAGACCATTTAAAAGAAGATAAGGTGCAGAGGTATGAGAAGGAAAGTTGGCCTTTGCAGCCTTAGTGCCTTTGTCTGAATAACATTGGCTTTTCCTCCCCCTTACTTTCTTGCTCAGACTCCCTCAGGTTGGTACCCAAGTCCCTTCTTCAGGGCCACTCTTCCTCCTTGTCTTTGCCTATGGTAGTCACAATAATCCTTTCAATCCATTGGAAACTCACAATGAAAATGCTCCTTTCTTGGAGTGCTTACATCAGATCTGTCTCCATCTCTTATGTCAGTCTCGCTGTGGTGACATCACATTGATATCAATTGTTCATGTTTAAGCTATGTGGAGTAGTCTGCAGTTTTCCATGGACTAGGCCTGTGCCAAACAAGCATTTTTGGATTCCAACTTCAGGTCAGTACAGAGGCCAGATAGAGCTGATACTCAGTACTCAAGACACATACTTGTTGACCAGAAAGATAAATAGAAACCAGCCGAACTGGCATGGTCCTAAAAGTTCACTGATGCACATCCCTTCATGTCAAGTAAGTGGCTAAGTAGGATCAAAGTGGAGATGTTTCCAGTCCAGAATCATAGTCAGTATCATGGCCAGACTCATGTGGCTCTACTCAGCACATGGGAATTGTAAGCTTTCTTAGAAAACCAACCCCAAATTTCCATCCCTCCCACTCCATATCTTCATCTTAATGGAAATTATGAGCTTTGTTGTTTAATTGGGGAAAGAGCCAAAATTACATGCTCACTCTTGATCTACTGTGGGCCTTCCAAACTGCCTATTTTGAGGATGTGAGCTCTCTGGCCTCAATTTTTATATTTTGTTTCACTGTGCTGAAATTCCTGTAGTTTCCCTAAAGTTCCTATTGATGAATGTGCATGTTTCCCCCATACTTTACTTCCATTGGCTAATAATGTAAATTAGCCAATAATGAAGTAAATTCATCTTCTTGGGATTTGTCTTTAAGGTCATTATCTATATGAACCTTTACTGATTCCCCCAAGATTCTGATGTAGCCACCCAATGCTGCTCTACGACTGGATGGTTTCTGCTGAGAATCAGATTAGACCACTATTTTGGAGCCTTTATTACATTACACTGGAATTTTCTTCTCATTTGCCGACCTTTGGTCCCCCATGACACATTGAATATATGGGCTGCATCTTCCCTGGCATGCTCCTTGGGGAAGACCCTTACCCCTAAGCCAAGAATTCTCAAGTGTGTTTTAGAAATGGGCTGACATATTGATAAAACCCTGACTCCTTGGCTATAGTTACTAACTGGTCTGGTAGGGAGCACTTACTGAACTTGAATCAATCACAGTGTCCCATTTCCACTGATGGTTGATCCATTGGAGGCTATCTGATTCCAAATAGCAGAGTCAGAGGCTTATCCATGGGAGTTTCAAACCCAAGCGGCTAGGGAAGGGAATCATTTTCCTCTTTAATCATGTACTAAGTATTTTTGGTTCAAACTGCTGGAAATCGATGGCACCCTCCTACATGAGTGGTTGTGGAACACAACACATAATAAGAGAAACAAAGATGACATTTAGAGGAAGGGTATCTTAACCATGTTTGAGTTATCAATTTTCCAGTCTAGTATCACCTCTACCAGTTACATAGTTTGATCAGACAACCTTGTTATGGCCTAAGTTATGCTATACCAAAATTCCTGTGCTTGAAGCAGGCATACCTTGAAAAGAGTGTCTAAGTTCAAAGGAGGCCACTAAGGTGGGTATTGGTCTAATATGCTCGGTATTCTAGTATAAAATATTTTTCTGCATACAAAGGAGATACCACGGATAGATATACTTAGAAGGAAAGGTCATTTGAAGACACAGAACAAAGGTGGCCATCTGCACAAAAAATAATGAGGCCTTGGGAACAAAACTGGACAGTTAACTTTAGATATCTAGTCTCTAGTCTTGGAAGACAAATTTCTGTGATTTAAACCAGCTGATCTGTGACTCTCTGGATGCCGCCCCAGAATTAATATAGATCTCAACATTCCCTTCTATTTGTTTAAATTAGTTTAATATTGCTCTCTAAATATTGTAATAAAAGGACACAATAACATGTCAAATGCCCTAAGCGGGTTTCATGGTTGAGCACATTCCAAATGGCTTCATGTCCTGTCTCAGGGCTCAAGGCTGTGACACAGGGTTATAACAGGTTCCTTTACAGACTCATTTATGAGTCAAGATCAAACCTGAATTAGATAAGTTTGAAATTCTGCCTCAGTATGATGAATTAGTGGTTGCCTGAA
Organism: Peromyscus maniculatus bairdii; assembly: GCF_049852395.1. Taxonomy (NCBI): domain Eukaryota; kingdom Metazoa; phylum Chordata; class Mammalia; order Rodentia; family Cricetidae; genus Peromyscus; species Peromyscus maniculatus. The sequence goes on from NC_134870.1 coordinate 69,919,506, forward strand.
ACATTCTGCTTGCTAAACAACTTTTCCTCTTAACAGAATCCAGAAGCCTAGGACTAAGGAATGATGAAACTCAGTTTCTGAGCAACAAAGGTCTGGATAACTATAAGTGCAAAAAAAAAAAAAAAAAAAGACTTGGTATTAATTTCTCAATAGTATTTGTGTCATACAAACTTTCCTATCAGATGAGCCCAGTGCAGGTAGCCACTGGTCTCAGACCAGGTGAACTTCTTCAAACAGGACTGAAAGACACTTTTTTCCTAAACTCTAAATGAGCTACTTGTCAACTACCAAGATCAAGTTCTTTCTAGCTCTATTATGTGTGTCTTCATCTGGTATATCAGTATCATTTATTTTTCATCTGATTATGTCCTCTAAGTTATACCCTCATTTATTCATTAAGTAACTACTGGCTATTAGAAACCTCCAAGTTCCCTGACTATATTAACTTGGCTGCTTGAGCTAAGATCCCAAATGTTCACTGTCTACAAGCACAGGCCTTGGAGATTATTCTTAAATCTTGGATGGATCATGGTCTATTCATGTTTGATTTTCCTTGTTGGTATCTTTTCCTCCTCTGTGGTCTTCATCTACTACTATTCATTCACTCCATTCCACTGCAGAAATTTTCTCCTTCCTAAAATTTAGTTGCTGGACGCATTCTATTTCCTCATAGATAATACCCACATTGCTTACTTAAAATCAAACTAAAGGTGCATGCTCTGGGAATTTGGGGAGATGAAGATTAACAACAAAGAGGGAAATAGACACAAAAAGACACTGAAATAGGGCACTGATTTTGTTGTTGTTGATTTTTATCACTCTTTGTTCTTTTGAAAACGCATCTTTCTCCAAGGATCTTCGTGTTTCACCCTTAACTTTGATGATTTCTTCCACCTTTCGATCTCCTTCCCATCTTTACCATGTTCCCACTTTGGGATCTATGGGTAATAATTAGTGTTCTGCAGTGAACCTGCTGCAAACAAAGGCCTTCACTGCCTTCATGCATGTCTTCCCTTAGGGAGCAAAGGGTTAGGAAAGATCTTTCTTTAAACTTCATTGTATTTAAATACATTTATTCAAATAACATAACCATGCTTTCTGCAAAAATAAGCAGACAACAAATACTGAAATTATTTACTGCATCAATTTTTCAGAGTTCTTTATGTAGACAAATATGAGCATAGCTAAAGAATTCTCAAGAAAATAGCAAATGAATTCTCTGACTGTGAGTGTAAATGCTTTTGTCCTGAAAATGGGAAAATTGAGGCAATTTTTTTTTGGTCTGTGGATCACAATTCTCTCAGTTCACCTCAAAAGGAACTCAGATTCTGTACTCTCAGATGCTCCCATCTCTGTCACCTTCTTAAACATGTTATCTTGTTTTAATATGAACATTTCAAAGTATTACAAAAATAACAGCTAAACATGATTCTGAATCCAGACGTCCTTGGGAAAGAAAGACTTCTTTGAAGGAGTGAGAGTCCTTAGAGAATTCTAAATGGTTGTGCATCCAGAGGCTCTGGGACGGCTGCCACTGGAGGCAACACTCACAGATTTCTCTGACCTCCCAGGTCCCTTTTGTGAAGAGTCTCTTTTAAGGTTAGTGATCTGGTGACACTGAGTTGACATTGCTAAGTCACTTCAAAGACTTAGAAGAAAAGAAGAGTTAAAATACATTCAAAAAAAATTTTTTAATGCAGGCTATTATTTTTACTTGTCCTCGTAACTAATAAATGTCTCTGAATAAATACTTTTTCTGGTTGGAATCATCTGGCAGATTCTTTTCAGTACCATCCATATTCAGGCTCTTTAAATCATATAGTCACACATTTTACAATATAAAGAAAATCTTGTTACCAAAAATACCAAAAATACGGACATAGATGCTATGATGTGGTAAAGAACATTTTACTTGCTCCAAGTCCTGATTGCTACCCAAATAAAATGCTTTGTATGGTAACAAATAATAGTATTTTCCCTCAAAGAGGAAGGGAATTCTTCCCCTCTGATATATTCAAACCTAGTTTGCTCTAAGAAGTCATCAAGTACCCAGTGTTCTGATGAGGGTTTTCGAAGTGGAGAAGGGAGGAAAATTTAGGTAAAGCAGGACAGTCCTAGAAATTGACAAGTAGGCCAGGGTCTTAGTGACAAAGTTGGCAGACTGCCTGGCTTTCCCTCAGTGTGTAAGGTGAGGGGTGTAAGGTGTTAATGTTAGAACACTGGAAGAAGCACCTCAAAGCAGCAGACTATTGCTTCTTAGCCTTATCTCATAAACAATAAGGTAATTGCATCTTACAAGTATGTGTCTAGGGGGGTTTCTTCTTATGAGATCTTCAGAAAAATCTCATATTCAGGATCCTATCAACAGAGTCTTTACACTTCTTAGGAAACCACTCCAGTTCCATCTTACTCCTAACACCTTATCAGGATATCTAGCTCTCATCAATTTCTCTTTTCTCTGAGTAGCAACAACTATTGTTTGTAGGGCTCATGGTGTGTGTGTGATCTGTTACATATCGTTGTTTGTCTAAGAAACATGGTCCAGTAGATAGCAAAATCCTCCAGGGCAAAGAAGTACATTCAACTCTTCTCATTATTCCCAGATTGTAGCCTAGAGCCAATCCACAGCCAAAAATGTTCAATAAACATTTGCTGTTGTTAATGATCACCTATTGTAGATGCATCTGAAATACAATCTGGGTAAACACAATACAGGAAAAGTGCAAATGAACATCTCACAAGCAGGAAAGCCACAAAATCAATGCAAGTACTGCCTAGGCATCAAGTAAAAGACGAGGTAATGCCCTCCACTCTACTCCAGCATCTAGCATGGGGACAGATTCCACTACTTGAAATTTAGATACAGACAAATATAGTCACAATGATTCCTGAGTTTGGAGAAGGGAATCCTAGAGACTGTAACATTACAAGAGTGCAGAAAGACCATTCTTACAGAAACAGATGCATACCATTGATGAAGGTCCTCTTTGTAAGCCAGTTACTTCAAGTACAATGAAAGCATGGTGTGTTTCCTTCGCAGTTCCCCCAACCTAGAGACTGACATTCTGACTTCCCTCAAGATATGGAGGAGGCCCAGCATTTACCCCATGAGGAAAGGAAGAGGAAGGCAAACTTTGGGCATTCAACCTATGCCAAAACAAACCTAGCCCTTTCAGATGAGTTATGTTCTTGTCATGTGCGTCAAGTTGAGTATGTTCATATGCTTCTAATTTATGTGCACAGGGGACAAAGGTAGAACACGATGTCTGGCACAGATTCTGTCTTCTTCCACAAGATGTGACTCATATGAGTAGTAGAAATCTTGTGATGAATATATTCCAGTGACCATGCTCATCTCTAATTCTCATCTATCTGCTGTCTACTTAGTTCCCTTCTCTTATCCTCGATTGTGGGCACTTTGAGATAGAAATCTCTACCGGTTTTTATTGGAAGTACTGGGAACAAGCTAGCACAAGTATAGGAATTGTATGACACAGTGGACTAATCTATTAGACCAATCCAAGTGTCTCTGGATCTTGGTGGTGGGCATTTGGGACAGGTTAATAGGAGAATGTGCAACACTAGTTTTCTACCCTACTTATATGTGCCATACTGTTAAATGAGAAGCCTAAATAGGATAATTAATTTGTCTGGACATTTCATTCAAACATTGATAATAGTTTGAGTGATTTTCTATAGCATTTATTAGCTCTTCAGACCAATTAATTAATCAAGATGACATGAATTTCTTACTTCATCCATGACTACATTTCTAAGTCATCTTCAAGATTTTGAAGGGGATAACACACTTGCACAATAATCATCTGTATAGGTACAACTGCAATGGCCTGGGTTTTCTTCACGATTATCCCATGAGTTAATGAAAGGGAAGTAGAAACAATTTCTGCAATCAAAATTGGCTTTTTTCATGACCAAAAGAACAGCAATGGCACCCCATCTTTTGGAAACAACTGGCCTATGGAATTGTTTGTGACTCAAAATTCCCCTTGAAAGTAAGAATTCTTATTTTTTTTTAGAGAAAATGTAAAATGTTCCTAAGTTTAGATCTAGTAAGTCATTCTCATAAGACACACAATTATCCTTCTAGGATCTGAAGACACAGACTTATGATACTTGACTCACAGTCATTCAGGTCCGGTTATGAGGTGCTTCAAGTCTTCTCCTTGTCTGTTGATAAAGGCAGGAAGATGTCAAGGCAGTGCACTCACATCCAGAACCACTCAGTAAGAAAACTGGAAAGATATAAATAGAAATGGAGATCAACTTATTCAGTACAGGCATTCTTTGGGGTGGTGGAAGGAACCCCCAGCCCTCACAAAATGGTGAGTGGGAGCCATGGCTGGAACCAGCACACTACAGCATGGGGTAGAAAGTGGAATTTCCCACTAGGTGGTGCTAGGATACATCTGTGGCTTCCAGGGTACTGTTACCAGTTATATCGAAGAGAAGCATTTGGCTTTGTAAGGAAGGTTCTTTATGACCTTCCACATGGATTGAAGTGAAGCTTGATTTTGCACTGGAAGATACACCTAGAACTCCATAAATTTATGTCCTTAATGAATGTGATTTCATACGTAAATATGAGAATATACAAATGCACACATGTAGGTATAGGTCAAGGTCAGTGCAGATGCAGACAGAGCACATTATAATAAATAGAAAGCACGGTGGAGAAGGAGGATTGGCGCCTGGGGAATATATACTGTATGCTGGGTGTTTCATTCACTTCTTTAATCCACCTTCACAATGACTGTGGAAAGCAGCAATCATTACTATCATTACTCTATATTTATCAAAGAAGAAACTTGGTGGACTTCATACAGACTAAAGAACTCTCCCAAGATCATGTAGCTATGGAGTTGTAAGGCCTGGATTGAAGTACTGTTCTGCTGCTTTTTGAATCCAGAACATGGTTATGCATTGCTTAGGCTTGCTATTGTCTCTTAGAGTGTACAAATTAACTCTAGAAAAAAAAAAGGTCCACAGTATATTTACACAAACAATATGGCATGTGCATTACATAGAAATAAAAATAACATATACTCAAAAGTCTAATCTATGGTGGGCTGAAATATACATGAGAGTTATATAAATAAAATACTCTATCCTTCTTCTTTTTATACCAAGATAGTTATCAAATAACTCCACTGCAGAAAAATACACACGCATGAATTCCATATAAATTCCATAAAAATAATTCATCTAAATAAATAGTAAGCTTCTTTTAAAACTTGATATATCAAATCCACATGTATAAGTAATTGAAGCCTTTTACTGTTATCCTCATACAATGGCATTAAGGTAAAGCGAATTCCATTTATGCTGCCTCCTTTTATTGTAGAAAAAGCAATTCCATTGAAATGATGGATACCCCCTCAACTATGTTCTGTTTTCATTGAGGACAGTATAATCATAGGGCAGCAGCCTTTTAATTTTTTCTTGTTCTGAAACTGTACTATTTTGTAAATGGCATTTTTGTGGGACAGGTTAAATAATGATGTATATATTGGGCATTTAGCACAATGTCTGGTAAATGGAGAGTGATGAATAACAGCCAGCAATGGTATTTATGATTGCTGTAGGAGGGAGAAAAAAACAGAGGAGAAAGAGGGAATAGAGGGAAGAGGAGAGGATGAAGGAGGTGAGACAGAGGGCAAAGAGGAAACAGGTAGAATTGTGGGGAGAGCTGTAAGATCAAGGTGATAACTTGTAGCTCCATTCTTAGTGGTGGGAGTTTTTCTCTGGGGCTTCTGAAACCATATACAAATTCAAATACCTGTCCTGAGTTGTGAAACTCATCCTGCTCTTTATCTCAGGCTTTGGTGTGCAGTTTTCTTTTCTTTTCTTTTCTTTCTTTTTTACCTGAGATTGGTTAGCATTTCTGTAGGTTGAGAATGTGAGGAAAACTGAGTCCCTGTCAGACCATAGGACAAAAAGGCAAAGGAAGGTGAGCAGTGTTTCAGTTAGTTATTCTTTGGGCTCTGGAAAGCATGTTGGTTGCATTGTTTACAATTTTCTTTTAAAAGTGAGAAAGATAAACTCTAGTATCCTGATGCCAAATGGAAGAGGGGGAGGTTCCCTCACAAAAAAAAAAAAAATCAAATCAGAACAGATGGTTTCTTGTGTCTTCCAGAGCTCCCCTGAGAATTTCCTGGCAGCACAGGTCACAACCGAGGCATAGGAGGAAAAATGAAAATATTTTCTGTTGCTTTCAAAAGTATAATTCCACTTGGAACTCATCACCTTCCCATCTCAACTCCCTGAGCATTGGAATACAGGTGTGCACCATCTTTCCCAGCATTTTCAAGATTTTTAAACATCTTTGAATGCACTAGTAGTTCTCAAAATTAGCTTTGTATCATGTATCTCCAAATGAATCAGCACCAATTCTGGAAATGCTCCTTATTAATCCTAATGGTAGAATAATAATTACAATGATTTCTTCTTGTTGATGATTTTCTTGATTGCTACTATCTCATTCTAGAATCCTAACATACTTTTTGTAACAGGTCTTTTCCAATCCCAGCTCCCGTCCCTGATGAGTCCTCTGTATTCCTACTAGATCACCCTCCTCCAGTGCTGATCACCAGCTCTCTTCCTCCTCTCATCTGTTTCCGAGTTTGCATTTTGGCTTCACTCTGCACCCTTCTCCCCTTCCTCCTTCCATCCTTCTCTTCTCCAGGTTCGACTATTCTCCCAAGTGAGCTGTCTGGTTAATTCAACCACACTCACACTCCAATCTCCGAACAGAACACCCACCTTCCTGCTTCTCCTGTTTCCACTGTCCCCCTTTCTTCCCCTTCCCACATATTCTGAGGTCTGTGGTAGCTGGCTGCTCATCCATCAGTGTTTTCCTTACAGCCCCTGCCCCACGCCTCGTACAGGGATGCTGGCAACTTGGGTTGCATCACCCTCTGTCTCATAGCTCTTAGAAATAACTGTCCATAAACAATGTCTCTTAATTTCTTGACATTCAACAACACATGGGAAATTTCCTTAAACTTCCAGTATGGTGACAAGGCTTCATCATTACAGAACTCAGAAATACTTTAATCACATTGGCCGGAAAAAGTAGTGCATATTTTATTACAGTAATTGAAAGTTATTTTATTGTACTTGTAGACCTTCAAGCCTGAGTTTTGTTTTGTTTTGGCATTTTTATAGGAATAACTTCAGGTAGTTGTGGCATTGTCTGCTCTGAGTAGTTAAGTTTCTTCCTTGGAGGTAACTTAGGAGACTCTACAAAGACAAAGGGAAGTGAGAAGTAAAAAAAATCTAGAATCAAGAGGCTGTGAGTTTTATAGCTGCTGTGTGAATGGTCTTAAGGTAAGACACTAAGCCTCCCGGAGCAACAATTCCCTTTGCTGAAAATGGGAAGGAGAATATGTAAACCTGCATGGTTATTGTGGGAAATAATGTCACTTCTGTGGATGCCATATAGAGTCCAAGGAGCTCTATAAATGTTTACTGTTATTAGGGGAGCTGTCCTGGCCATCTCTGACTTCACTATGCCCTAGCAGAAATCTCTTTAGCTGCCCTGAAAATGCCTTGTCATGAAATGTGTGCCTCTTGTGTCTGTGTGACTCCTTGTACATCTGGTCTGCCTCCCTTCTTACTGACAATCAATGGAGTCCCCCTTCTTTTCTTCCTCTTCCTCAAGAATCCTGTGGGAATTTTGTGGTTAATGAACAAGATAATGAATCTTGTTATGACATTTTCATACATAGATACTATTGTAACTCTCGTATTTTCCTTAGTATTCAAAAACTGATTCTTAAGATACTGAGAGCAACTGTTTAAGTGCTGTGACTAAAATATCAGATTCATCTGTTGATTTCAATCCTGGACTTTCAAGTAAACCACACACACACACACACACACACACACACACACACACACAATGTATATGTTTACCTGTCCTTTCTTCCACTTTCTCTTCCCTTTTCTTGTTCCCCGTTTGTCTTACCCTCCCTCACTCTCTTCCCCCTTCCTTCCTCCTTTATCCCCCCTCTGCTAACTCTCCTAGTCTTCCTCACATCCCCTTCACCTCTCCATTTCTCCGTTTCTTCTTCCAGAAGTTTGTAGTATTCGCATGAGAAAATGTTACGTCAACCTTTAGCGAAGTGTTTCACATCTTTCCTGCCCCAGCCTGAAATATCTACAAAGTCCTTTCATTGTTTCCAGACATAGACTAGTAGGTAGAATATACTTAATTATATGTTATTTACCAATCAGGTCCTGAGATAAACTATAACGTTAATGCATTATCTACTATGCATACTTGGACTGAAGCACATTTCCCAGGTGTTCCACAGCCTAGAGATTGATGTTTCCTCTGTAATAGGATTATTGAACCACTGGATCAGAACACTCACAAAGTTCACATAAAGACCTTTATATTTATAGTAGCTTCAAATGACAGCATTTTTCTGTTTTCCAAATACTCACAGTTTTTGGATTATTGATCTGATAACGTATTATCAGATCCTCTGGATGTCCTCAGTTCCCTCCATGCACACACCTTCACCCAGCCCTCCCAACCAGCATTCCAAAATCTCAAATTATTTTTTTCATTTAAGATGTAATATTTCGACTTCCTTTGAAAGATACAAATTCTGAGTAAGTAATATTCCCTGGAAAAAAGTAAATGAAATGCTTGAAATGCTCTATATGTCCAATTATAAATGTGTTCATAGACTCCCCAAACTAGAAAAGGCAATAACATAATTTATAAATAATTACAGATTAAGGCTAACCTGGGTAGATCTAAATTCCCTTTTAAAATCAAGTATCTATTGTGGTCTCTTCTCTCTCTCTCCCCCTCTCTCTCTCTCACTTTCCGTGTGTGTGTGTGTGTGTGTGTGTGTGTGTGTGTGTGTGTGTGTGTGTGTGCATACACTAATTTTCCTGAAGGGACTTTGTTAGCACTTGTTTAATAAATGTAACTGCATTTCAAATGAATAAATGGGATCTACCCTTCTTCTACATTTCTAGGACTATAGTCTTCAGAAAAGCATGTTCTACAGTGGCTGATACAAGCTACCCAGAGTCCGTGGACAATTCTGAGACAAGGCCCAGAATTTGACTCCACCCCTCATGTCTACTAGTACAGTGATCCTCTCCACTACAGTGTAAAGGCATCTGTCACTTGTGCAGATGAAAGCGCATGGTTTTCTACTCTGTCTCCATGGAGGTTCGGTTCCTCACTGTTCCCTCCACATCATGTTGTCAATTCCTACTCTAATGATGAACCTACATGACTCAGAGCTCTTAGTAAGAGTAGGGATCCGACACATAAATCTTCCTCCTACCCTTCTGGGCCTCAGAACCGCCTGGGAACCCTCTCTTGTACTGAGAAGTGTCTGTAACAGTTTTCTTGGTGGAAATAACAGGGACTGACTCATGTTAAGTGCTTGCTCTATTTTCTGAATAAAAGCTAATAGATTCCAGAACAGGCCCAGCCAGGTGTCTTCTCTATAAGGCTGTGCCCTTTGAAGCATTCCATCTTCTACAGGATCATTACATACTTAACACGAGAAAGACTGAAAAGATTTCTAACCCCCCTGAATAGGTTCAGTATTGATGGAATTTTAGACTCAGTGCAAGCCGTGAAGCCTTGAATGGTATGTCTTTGAATTGCACCTACTCAATCTATTTTTTTTTCTCATCAAGGGCTCATAAGCACCATAACAGCAATGACCTTTTCCCTACTTCTGTGTTTAACCCCCAGCGGTCTTCATTATATTGCTCTGTTCAACAAATGTGGATGTCCAGTTCTTTCAGCTCCTTCCATCCCCAGACAATTTAGAGTTGACTCTAATAAAATGTTTTGCAACTTACAGCATGAAGTCATTAAAGACCCTCCGTCAGATAATTGATAAAAAGAACAGTGCAACCTGCTCTTAGTGTTTACTGGCCCAAAGTTCATACACCTATACTCGTAAAAACCATACCTCAGTCACCTTTGACCCACTGGTGTGAGGGTGCCATCCATCAGCAGATAGAGGTGATGCTAATCTCTCATCCTCTTTGCTATCTGACAGATGGTACTGCTGGAAGGTGGTCCAAGTCAAAACTGTAGCTTGGATGCTAGGATACAGAGAGAAACCCTTTCCACTGTGTTCCCTGCCCAGCACCAACTGGATACTCTGACCTAATTTCACAGTGTAATCATGGCCATGATTGTGACTAAATGCATGTATTTCCTGCTTAGGCTTTTGAGCAAGGCTAAGAAGGCAGTTACCCAAGGCCTGTGTCTCCTCAGACACCCTCACTCACTTCCTCCTGGTTTCATAAGGTTTTTTTTTTTTCATGAAAGATTAGTATAGATAGAGGCATAAAGCAGAGGATAATTTTTAGAAAGCCATTTGGGTAGGTATCTTCCCTAGAAATGGTTCTTTTTAAATCTTAAGCAGAGGTTAAAATTTGGAAGCTATTTTAATTTATAAAAATGCATTGGTTGAATTAGACTCAGTAAAATCAAATCATAGCTTACTTGTCCAAACAAAATTTCCCTTGACATTATTCAGTTCACCTAAATTTAAGACAACAATTTATAAACTACCTTTCTGTCGTTGTGAATGGAACTGAGCATAAAGCTTCTTAGCCATAATAAATTTACAGTACCTGTCTTACTCTTAGAGATGTTATTGACAAGACAAAATAAGAATACATGACCACTCAGCTTACTTTTAGGCCTAAAGCTATACTTAATCTACACACAGCAGCATGCAATGATACCCAAAGCCATCAAACCCCCAACAGTCAATGGAATCAGTCAGATGTTTCACAGCACTCAGAACACTGCATACAGCAGCTTAACAATCATATAACAGTGAAGATGGAACACACATCAGATGTGCAAGAATATTTTTTTCACCTAACAGACATCCAGCCAGGCTTCATAGTAGGAATAGGGTTCCAGGCAGGCATACAGATTGAGGCTTGAATATGCCCATTTGTTTGACTAGCAGGAGTCTCAAGAAGAAGTTGATATTTGTGGCTAGGACTGTGACTCAGTTGGGAAAGTGCTTACCACACAAGTATGAGGACCTGAGTGTGATAATCAGTCATATATATGTGTGTGTGTGTGTGTGTGTGTGTGTGTGTGTGTGTGTGTGTGTGTGTATACACATAAAGTCAGGTGCACAGGCATGCGCCTGTTTCCAGCAGCAGGGAAGGTAACCCAGGGCTCATGTAGCCAGCCAGTCTAGCTGAATTAGTGAGCTCCAGGTTCATTGAGAGATTCCACCTCAAAAAACTATAAGGTGGACAGAGACTGGGGAATCCCCCTGACACAGACCTCTGGGCTGCCCATGTACATGCACATACTCGCAGGTATACTGGCCCTCTACCACACACAGAAAAATAAGTTGATATTTCCTGATTCAGAAACTCATTTGAATTCTTTGAGGATTTGCTTTAGATTTTTTTAGTTAATTTTTTTTCTGGAGTAATCACAAATAGGTGACAGTCTGCTTATTATTTGAATGAATACTAAATATACTATTATCACACATGGTATATTCTATGTGTATAAAAGCCTCTTCAGTATAACACATATTCCCAGCACTAGAGAAAGAAATATGAATTATTAACATTTGCTCTTTGAGCTGTATAAAAATAACTCTTAGATCATGGCACTAAACACTCAAGATTCTGGCATCTATACTGGCTTGCTGGAAAATTCATACTATAGCATTTGACACATTCCTTCTCTCAGGTGAAATACTCTGGGAAAACTCCATAATTCATTACATTGATAGAGTAAGGCTGAATAATTAGATCATCTCCTTGTACAAGGCTACATTTTAAATGACCATTTTAACTCTATAAATTAGGGTTAGACTGAGGATAAAAGGGGTCCTGGAGACAAACTAAGAAGTCACTCTATATGAAATAACAGCTGTTTAATCCCATACTATGAAGACTGGTTTTCAAAAAGCATGCATAGAATTTATATTATTGGTGAATAAGATCCTCAAATGTTTCAATAAAAACAAGTATTGTATAGAAATTCAACATTCATATTGTGGTGCATTTTGACTTTGGTGGGTGAAACAGAAAAGATAAAGAATTTTAGAAGCCAATAATCACCCATGAACAAACAGAAAAGATCAATTTCTAAATGCTATCAAGAGAAGATGAAGCCAGAGAATGAACTAAGCCTTACCTCACATATCCCGAGCTTCGCAGTGATGGCTTTGTGTAGCTGACGTTATTACAGAGACCACCTTACATATGAACTTACAGTCTTCCGTGAGTGGTCAAGGCAGAAATCAGAACCAGCCTAGAGGACAGGTGAGTGTCCCCAATGTCTGCTGCCCCGGCTGCCCGTGTCTGTCCTCTCTTTTTCAGCTACTTTGCTCTGCAGTGGGTTTGTCATTCTGGAAGACTTTCTTTTGAAGTACTAATCTCATCAACATCTTGTTCTCCTTCAGTGGTCAAGTGATATGTGTGGACCAGAGCGTGTTCTCATTGGAGGATTCGCTTCTTATTAAATAGCCAGACAGCCCATCTCAGTTCTCTGGCCGGAGCCATTGGATGACCGTGCATCCCGGGGCCACCTTTGTTCTACTTGGACTCCCTTCCCACCACATTGCTTCCCGCTTCATTCCCCCTTCTCTTTACACATTACCAAGAGGTTAAATTTTTACAAATCATATGTTCATAAGACATTTTTTTTTGTCTTCAAATTGATAGAAGATAAGGAGGGCTCGTAAACTGGCCTTCCAGAGTGGAAAACTCCATTGGAGATCTTGAATGTCAGTACATGAGTGTACTTGATCATGAGTTTCAGGTGGGAAAAGAAAATGTTAAAAAGACAAAGAAACTGAGCACACACACTCACACACACACACACACACACACACACACACACACACACACACACATTAAAAATAATAAAAATAGATCTTCAGAAGGCCAAAACCTCCAATGGGAGCTGGCTTCTTTCCCTTTGAGAGGAATGGAATGAAGTTGCCAACTGAAGTTACTTTGTAACTGAAGCAACTTAAACTCCGGAGCCCAGAGTACCATCTGTGGTCATCTTCACGACATCTTCATTATCATTATCTCAGAAAAGGCTTTATTCCCAATGCTGACTTGCACATAGTTGCTGTAAGACTCACTGGCATTCACTGTTCTCTTTGAATTTCACGTAATTGGTCCCCAGATTTACCTGAAATCTTGGATTTTATTCTGAAAACCTTCTATCAACTATGACGTTATCCTAAAGATCAACTGTCATTAAAACTCAATATCTATTCCTCACCTTTGGAAATGCAATTGTTTTTCCAAAGGTTCAGCAAGCTGTCCTTTGGGCTTTTACTATATCTATGGCAACTGCTCTGTTGTGGAGACTTGTAAATAAGCACAAGGCTTTGGAGACTGAGCACATATGAAAGATACATTGCAACAATACACATTTTAACTTCTTTGTTTAAACAAGCAACAGTAGCTTATTAAAATTTGCTGTGGTATTCCCCTTGGCGCTGATTAAAGAAGAGTCTATTTCTTTAAATTTAGTGCATATATAGGGAAGAAGAAAAGAAATTTAGTATATTATCAATTTAATTTGATCATGTATTTAAGAAGTTTTCAAGTGATAGTTCAATAGTCAACCCATCTTTATAAGAGTTGTGTGGTCTTAACTGGCAAAGAAAGATGGTATGTTATCTTAGCTGCTTTTCCAATTTTTTTCCTAGGGGGTCACACATCCATTTTGAAAGTCTCTTTTTTCAAAGAAATCCTATGACTTCGTGAAGCCTTTTATCTATTCTTAGTAGTCCTGTGAAACTGACCAAAAGAAAGAACACCAAATATTTTATAAGTGAGGATGAACAGGGAAAATAATGTCTCGTTATATTGAATTTAGTTCACCATTTTCTTTTAGCCAAATCTACTTACTGAAAGAAATCTGGGCTCTTCGGACAAATTAATGATTTCAGGTCTGGGACAGGAATTTTATACCAAAAGACTCTCATACTGCCAGAAATAAAAGAAGGAAGGGAAGATTGGAGGGAGGGAGGAATGGAGGGAGGGAAGAAGGAAGAGGGAGGGAAGGAGGGAGGGAGATTGAGTTTAAATACGTGCACACATACACACTTACCTGCACATAAGATGGGTATGTCAAAGATATATCAAGGGAACAATTTGGTAAGCAAAATGAAGTGGGGAGGGGGGAAATCCATGGGTCCACAATGATATAAATAAATGTTTAAATAAATAGTGAACTACTTTGTAATATGTACACTAATATTAATTGGGCTGTGCCTTGGATAAGCTATTCTATTTTTTAGGATTTAGTTTTCTTGCTTGATAAATGGAGAGACCGCATGGTAGAGGAGGAATTTATATTTTATAATCTCTCCAATATCTAAAAAATAGACTGTAATACTTTTGTTTTAAAATAAATAATAAAGATTCAATGTTAATAAAACAAAGGAAGTCTACAGGCATGGGCAGAGACTGAAGTCTCTTGGTACCAGTGAGAGGAAAGTGAATGAAATGGTTGAGCTGAGTCTTCAGATGGGTGCATATGTGTGACTGACATATGCATATGACATACAACAAATGGGTGCATAGGAGTGATTGACAGAGGTAGGACTGTGCTCTTAGTGATCAGACCGTCCTTCCTGTCTGCTGAAGCCCAACATTGAAGATTCTTATTTGAAGCTGGACCTCAGGCTATAGCAAGTAGGTACAGGCATTGAGAATGGAGCTGTCACTTCTGAGAGAGGGAAGCATCCACTAAATTGCTAAGGTAACACTTTCTGTCAATACAGACAACTGGAGATGTAGAGTGAGGTGATTACAAAGTACTCCTCAAAGAGAGCACCAGAGAAACTCCATAGGGTAGCGATGAATGAAAAACTCCATAGGAGATGAATGAAAAACTCCATTGGGGATGAATGAAAGCTTAAAGATAGGAGAATTCTTACAGAAGGAAAACAAAATAGTGAGAAAGGCTGAAAAAAAGAAAGTTGCCTTTTTTTTTTTTAAATCACTTATCTTTGGATTCCTCAAGAAATAAAAAATGAAAGTGGGAAATACAGCAGCAGCTTAAATACTAGCTTGGCATGACCAAAGCCATTAGAAAACAAAAAGTTGGAGAGAACCTAGGTAGTTCTTCAGGGTATAGAGTGATACAATGATGGAAAAAAGTTAGAAAGAAGAAAATTAAGAATTCGTGGGAAGCAACATGTGTGTAATAATAAGAAAAAAGACAGCAACAACAAAGAATAAGGAAGAAGGCTTAAGAGAGGTAATGTCTGTTATTTTCCAGAATTCAAGAAACAGGAGGTTTTCCATGAGCAACAATGGATGCAGACAATAGAAGAAAGAAAAATAAGCCCACACATGTGTTAACAATGGAAAACAGACTGTTAAGTCCCACTAGATGAGACAGTTGTCCAGAGTACAGCAATCACAGTGACAGCCTATTTTTCACTAATCAAAGATCTTGTTCAAAGTCCTGTAGGAAAATAACTGTGAACAGAGACTTCTGTGCATTTCAGGAAATATAAAATGAAGCATTTTTAGATAGTGAAGGGGGGGTTGAGCACTCAAATCTTTGCTGAAGAAACTGTTGAAGGACATAATTCATAAAGAAAAATTAGGAAATAAGGAGTATGATTTGGAAAAATCGACAAGAAGAGAAACCAGATACTATATGTATAAAAATATACAGGTGTTTATAGTAAATAAGCAAATAAATGAACTTCCTTTTGTTTTGCAACATGTCACCATTGAGATTTTCGACCACAACAGCATGAAAACCAGAACTGGGTGATCTAAGGAATAGTGAGGTATACTAAGTAAAGGCTTTCCTTGCACACATGTTAGAGAATTAATAATGGGTAGAAGCATCGCAAATTACAGACAGCCTCTAAAAGACTAGAAATAAAATGCATAACTTACAAATGAGTATGAGAGGGATAAGGACCAACAAAGTTATATTAATCAGATATAAACTACTGATGGAGTAAGGTAGAGTCCCAGCAAGAGAAATCTAAAATAAAGTAGCAGAAAAAAATATAACTGTACATGGTAAAGCAATTTTTAAGATAATAATTTGTGTCTACCTTTGATACATAGTATATAAAAATGTAAAACCATAATAGGCTATTAAGATACATACATACCATATATGTGAACAACCATGTAGAATATTTTAAATTGTTTAAGAAAGCCAAATTTATTTATATTTTGATTGGGTTCAATATTAGGCAAAGGGTCCAATAAAGCTTCAATTTTGTAACATCTGAACTATTTGTTTACTAAAATAGTGAGAAAGTAAACACAGCAAATTACCCACGCTGATTAAATAGGATTGAGGAGACCCAGCTATTACATTTTCCTCTGGATATCTTCTGGCTTTCTACTTTTTAACAAAATGTATTTGGGCTGGTTTATTTCTTCCATGTCTAATAATACATACATTTCTAAAGTGCCCCCATAGTGCCTAGGGAGCTAGCTGTCGACAAAACCTGGGTCAGCACCAAGGTTTTCTAACGGTCAAGCCGGTGGTTCTTTCCACTATACCAGGCTATTTGGTGTTCTAGTTACAACCAACGCTAGCCATTTCCTGGGGTAGACAACTTTGAAAAGTTCCTACAGTCTCTCACTTTTCATTTTTCTTTGACTCTCAATGTGCAGGTCGCACCAATTTACCCTGGAGAGGTTTTTCGGAGTCTTAATTGAGAAGCACAAAAGATTGGAAGATCTTTAAGTGAGTAGCCCTGAATAATTTCCCTTAGCAGATCGCTCTTCGGAATTTCATTTTCAACATGAATGGTCACACTTCAAGCAATGAATGAGACGCATTGTTCAGGGGGAAGTGACGCACTCATCTCTGCAGAGCTGCTCAAGGGTCCCAGAGACACTTAAGAGTGCGTCAGCGTTTTCATTAGAAACCCATCAGCAGGGAAAGTGCCCGGAGGCTGCCTCTGAAATTGATTTGCTGAGTCATTGCTAAGAAGAGGAAGAAGCATAATGGGACCCACAAAAAAACGTCACAAGCGTAAACACCAACCTCTTCCAGAATGCCTCCTCTGGCAAGATTGACTCTTATGCTGACCTAATTTTGACCCCGAGTATGTTCCTTATTGGAGTTTTGTTTTCCTGCTTATGAAACTTTCTTATTATCAGTTTACATCAATATGCTTTTACTTCTCTTACTGGGTCATACTTGTTCTCAGCAACTGGATAAAACACTAGGGTAGAGAGAAGATCTTATTGATCATGTAGCTCCTCATATATTAATCTGACTGCTGCAAACCACAGGCTTTGAAATAGAGTAATTGAATGTGAGAGGTAACCAATAATCTAAGATTTAATCATAATTTTAAGGATAATGAAAATTTTGTGGCACTGATTTGCTCACAGATTAAAGGGTTGGATGGGACAGACAACAGTTCGACAGTCTGCTTTTTGATTCTTTTCTTTTTCTAGAATGTATATATGATGGAGGATAATAGGTATGGAACATACACACATCCATGAATTAATGCTGCTTGGTTATGGGATGTTATTTGCTGTCGATGTCTGAAACCAGTTCATACTTCATGATTAGTCAAAGACTAGCTTATAAATTCTGCCTTAGAGGAAGACTTTTCCCACAGCTCATCCTGTCCTTGCAACCTCTGACCTCCTAGTATTTAGTATTTATTGGTTTCTTATTTAAATGGTTTCTTGGTCTATGAGTTATTTCAAGGACATTGTGCTAGCCATGGAAATGGTGGAGCTCCTGGAGAGAAGCCCCCTTTTCAGGTATGAAGCACAAGTGTCTGAAGACAGTTGAAAGTGTACAAGGCACTGGAGAACCAACTCCACATGACTTTTTAAGCCAAGGTGCCAGAGTAACACTCCTGGGTTGCCTTTCCTTCAAAGCCTCTGAGTTGGTTAATGGGGTTAGATCACAGGGTAAGCTCAAATGATTTACAATAGCATTCCTCACAATCCTGGAAATCAAGCAATCTGTTTTTAAAAGTGCTCCTTAATATTACCCTAAAGTAGATTTTGGCTTAGTAGGAAAACCTAAGTGACTCTCCTCAATAGCTGTAAGCCTTACATTAGTGAATATTTTCTTCTGCCATTTTGTAGATTCACACTGTAGCTTGAACGTGTGAAAGACCTTTATCTTAACAGTTTCAAAATTCTTCAAATGAAATTCACAAAAGAAAACATACATGTGATATATATGTGCATATATAGATATAGTTTCAGGATAATCTTTATTGCACATATATGTGTGCATGTGTGTCTATTTGCATATATGTAAATATATGTATATGTAGGTATACATGTGTATGCCAGAGGTTGATGTCATTGGTTGTCATCCTTGATTGCTGTCTACCTCATATAATCAAGGACAGGTCTCTTGTTGAATCAGGAGTTCATTGTTTAAACTAGTCTGCATAGCTAGACTGCTTCAGATATTTCCTGTCTTCACCTTCCAAAACTAATCAGAAGAGATAAACAATGATACTTTTTTTCTGGACAAGGGAACAACCAATAAAACACTGCCATTCTAAACATGTGTACAACAAACTTAGGCACACACAATTTCATAAAAAAAAATACCACTGGACTTGAAGACACTGGTTAACCCCAACACATTAATAGTAGGTGATTTTGATACCTGACTTTCTCCAATGGATAGGCCATCCCACAAAAAATAAATGGAGAAACATTAAAGTTAAGTGATATCATAGATCAAAAGGACCTAACAGATACCTACAGAATAGTTGACGAAAACACCACAGAACACACATATAACACAAAATCTAAATTGGTCTTTTAATAAAAACTGGGTGCCAGATGTTGCTCAAATGCTAAATGGTCTTTTAATAGAGCACCAGGAACCAGATATTGGGGTCAAAGCTGAAAGATCAGAGAAGCAGAGCAAGCCACAGCCACCACCTCTTACCTCACCAACTCCTCAGCCTGAAAGAGCCTCAGGCAATAGGCCTCTAGCTGAAAGGGAGGTTTCTGCCAAAAAGCCTTAGTTCCTGTCTCCTCACACCTTACATCATTCTTCTCAGCAATCTATGAAAGTTTCTCTAAAATAGATTGCATATTGGTGCACAAAGCAAATCTCAAAAAATACAGGAAAATTAAGTAACTATCAACAATTTAATCAAGTAAATCAAAATTCAAATTCAAAGCAAAAGAATCATTAAAAATGGCCCAAATTCACAGAGTTTAAACAGCACACTACTGAATGATGAATGGATCAAAGAAAAAAATAATCAAGAAGGTAAATTGCTTAAACTAAATGAGAATAAAACATAGCACACCAAACCTCTGAGGCACATTGAAAGCAGTCCTAAGAGGGAAATTTAGATCACTAAATTCCTACATTAAAATATCAGAAAGAATAAATAGCTTAAGAATGTGCAACAAGTGTTTAGAAAAATCAAGAATAAACCAAATCCAAAAGCAGTAGATGGAAAGAAATAATACAAACCAAGGCAGGAATTAATGGATAGAAATATACAAACAAAAAATATAGAGAATTAATAAAGCTGAGTATGTTCTTTGAAAAGATAAATGAGATTGAAAAACCCTTATCTTAATTAATGAGAAGGAAAGAAAATATCTAAATTAATAAATTAGAAATGAACAGGGAAGCATTAAACAGAAACCAAAGAAATTCATAAAAATCAAAGGGAATACTTTAAAACTCTATACTTATTTGAGTTGGAAAAACCTAAAAGATATGTATGAGTTTCTATAAACATTTGGAATGCCAAAGTTAAAACAAGAAGTCGATAATTTAAACATACCTGTAATAAAAAGGAACATTGAAAACATAATAAAAACTCTTCCAACTAAAAAGAGCCCAAGCCCAAAGACTGGGATTCGTGCAGCAGAATTCTATTAGAGTACAACAGATATTTCTCAAGTTATTCCAAAAATTAGAAACATAAGTAACACATCAAAACTCCTTCTATGAAGCCAATATCACTCTAAACCAAAGCCAGGTGAAGACACAAGAACAAGACTACACTCCAATATACCCAGGATGAACATAGTTGTGAAAGTTCTCAACAAAATATTTGTCAGCCAAATATACATATACATCAAAATATCATCCAATATCACCAAGCTGCTTTCTTACAAAGATATAGGGATGGTTCAATGCACATAAATCAATAAATGGAATAAATAATATAAATGGACTTTATGGACAAAAATCACAAGACAATCTTAATAGACAGAGAAAAGGTCATTGACAAAATTCAACATGTCTTCATAGTAAAAGTCCTAGAGTTAGGCTAGAGGGAACATACTTCAATATAATCAAGTTTGTATATGACAAAGTTACAGGCAACATCATTCCAACTGGAGAAAAACTTGAAGCAATCCCATTAAAATTGGGAATGAGACAAGGCTGTTTATCACACTCACTCCTTTTCAATATAGTGTCCAAAGAACTATCCAAAACAATAAAATAAGGGAGGAAAATTGAAAGGATACAAAGAAGAACAGAAGTCACATGATAAAGAAGTCAGATGACATGACATACATTAAAGATTCCCAAGATTCCACCAGAAAACTTCTAGAATTATGAGCACTCCGAGCAAAGCGGCAGGGCACAAAGTGCTGTGGAATGTTGCTCTGTATACTGTGGATATGTGTTGCTCTGATTGGTTGATAAATAAAATGCTGATTGGCCAATAGTCAGGCAGGAAGTATAGGAGGAAGTATAAGCAGACAAGGAGAATTCTGGAAAGTAGAAGGCTGAGTCAGGAGTCACCAGGTAGACACAGAGAAAGCAAGATGACAAGGCAGAACTGAGAAAAGGTACCAAGCCACATGGCTAAACATAAATAAAAATTATAGGTTAATTTAAGTGTAAGAGCTAGTAAGTAATAAGCCTGAGCTAATAGCCATACAGTTTGTAATTAATATTAAGCCTCTGTATGTTTATTTGGATCTGAGCAGCTGCAGGACCAGGCAGAAGAGATTCATCCTGACTGCAGGGCCTGGGCAGGACCAGAGAAACTTCCAACTACAACAAAGTTAACTTAAAAAAATCAGTAGCCTTTGTATGGACAGATAACAAATATGCTGGGAAAGATAACATAGAAATAATATTCTAAAAAACACCAATAGTGAAGCCCACCATAACCCTCACAAATAAACCTTACCAAGGAAGTGAAAGACATCTCAGATGAAAACTCTAAGTCCATGCAGAAATTTGGGAAAATATTGAAAGGTGGAAAAACCTGCAATGCTCATGGTTTGGAAGAAATAATTGTGTAAAAATCATCATGCTACTAAAAGTAACTTACAGATTCAATGCAATCCCAATAACAAATACCCACAACATTTTTCACAGAGACAGAAAAGTATAGTGATATTTTATTTGTACTGAATTGTGATTTTATTTGTATGTGAATAAATAAAGTTGCCTGGGGGTCAGAGCTAATAGTAAGCCATAGCAGAGCTGAGCATTCATGGTGCACACCTTTAATCCCAGCACTTGGTAAGCAGAGCTAGGTAGATCTCTGTGTGCTCAAGGATACAGCCAGCATTGGAGACACATGCCTTTAATCTCAATACCAACCATAGAAGACCTGGAGGTCTGTACAGACAGGCAGTGATGAGGAGTCATGTGGTTGGGTTTACAGCCAATGAGAAGGCAGAACAGAAAGTCTATATAAAGACAAACACACAGGAAGTAGATCTCTCTTGGCTGAAGAGGATCGCTGAAGCAGGAAGGGTAAGGCTCTTAGCTCTGACCTCTTGGGCTTTTATCTTTACATTGGCTCTGTGTTTCTTATTTAATAAGATGGTTACTTCTACAGAAAAGAAAATCCTAAAATCCACATGATGATACAAAAGACCCTGGACAGCCAAAGCAACCCTCGGCAAAAAGAGGAATTGTAGAGGGATTACCATACTGGATATATATATAACTATAGTAACAAAAATAGCATGGTCCTTGTACAAAAACAAATGTAGATCAATGGAACAGAATGAAAGACCTACACTTAAACCCACACAATTACAGCCACCTGATACTCAGCAGAGATGCCAAAAATACATACTGGAGGAAAGCCAGCATCTTCAATAAACAGTGCTGGGAAAGCTGGATGGCCTCGGGTAGAAAAATGAAATTAGAGTCTTATCACTCACCTTGTACAAAAATCAACTTCAAATGGATCAGACTTCAAAGTGAAACCCAAAACGCCAAAAGTGCTAGAAGAAAACCCAGGGAGTATCATATAAGACATAACTACTACAGGAAAGGACTTTCTGAATAGGACTCTATTTGCTCAGGAATTAATGCCAACAACTAGGACCTCATGAAACTAAAAACCTTCTGTATAGCAAAGGAAACGATAAATTGAGTTGAAAGGATTCAAACCCAAACTGGGAGGAAATCTTTACCAGATACACATCCAATAGAAGATTAGAGCCCATAAAGTACAGAGAGCTCCAAAAACAAAGCATCAAGAAAACAAACAACTCAATCAGAAAATAGATGTTATATTGGAGAGTTCTCAAAAGAAGAAATAAAGGTTGCCAAGAAATACCTTGTTCAAAAAAAAGTGTTCAATACTCTTACCAATCAAGAAAATACAAATTAAAAATATTTTAGATTTCATCTTATCCCATTCAGAATGAATAAAATTGAGGAAAAAAACGACAACAAATTTTGGCAAGGATGTGGGAAAAGGGAAATATTTATTGACTATTGGTAAGAATTCAAATTGGTGCATCCACTGGAAATTAATGTGGAGATTTCTCAGAAAGCTAAAAACAGACTTACTGGATGACTCAGCTATACCACTCCTGGGCATATACCCATATGCAATACTCTGTATCCTATAACAATGCCACTTGCTCATCCATGTTCATTGCTGCTCTATTCACAATAGTCAGAAAGTAGAAGTAGCCCAGGTGTCCATGAGCTGATGAATGGATGGTGAAAATGTGATAAATATACACAATGAAGTGCTATCCAGTTGTAAGGAAAACATAAATCACAAAAGTTGTAGGTAAATAGCGGGAACTAGAAATTATGATATCTAGTGAGATAAACACTGCAAGTTTTCTCTTATATGTTGATCCTAACTCTGAATCTTAAGGTTTACATGTATAATTTGGAGTAACTAAAGAATCCAGCAGAGTAGAAAGGGAAGATTGGTAGAAGGGGGAGGCAAGACTCTAATGAGGACAGTAAAATACAGGTGCTGTGTAAGAAGGAGAAAGAGGAAAACAGGGGTGGAGAGATAAGTAAGAGAGTAGATGGGAGGCTAAGTCAGAGGGAGAATGTGGGGGAGGGAAAAATAAAACTAAGAATACTTCTTCAAGCCAAAGGGAAACCTACTATTTTATAAGCTTTCTTTAACACATATGGACACGTATATTTTTGTTGGTATGTATGTATGTATGTATGTATGGATGTATGTATGTATGTATAGTATGTACATATAATTAAATTTACCCACATTGGGTGATAATGACCCCACTCACCAGAATCCATAGACTATCACATAATAAATGTAGTGCCAGGCAAGAGACAATTCCCTTCAAGTTGCTAGTCAGGGTGAGGGCTATCCAAGAGACCTCAAATCAATACAAGCTAAGTGCCTGACTAAAGGAGGGTAAGATCCAGTTGTTGAAGACACCACACACTTTGGTCATGGGATTTGGAGAAATCAAGCTGGCATGGACTGACCTGGAAGCCTCCTCCCTGATGGTTCACATCTCCTAGTGTTAGAAAGTGCTATGCAAGCTGCCAGGGGAGACTGAAAAGCTTTAAATCCTGTGAACTATAATAGTGATTGGCAGTGTCAGACATGCCTAATGGTACAATAGTGACACTGATTTCTTGGGGACAACCAGCAACTATCTGATTAGTTTTAAGACTTACTTAATAAGAAGGAACCCATGCCTGGCACTCTAAACTAAGCAAAAATCCCAGGGCTGCAGAGATCATATACCTTAGGGGAGAATCTCGTTCTACCATTTTACTAAACTGACATCCTACACACCTCTTTTATAAATACTTGTTCTTATACCCACAGATAAATGCAACTCTCATGCCCCCCCAGTAAAGAAGCTTCTTTATGCATCAGATGGAGAAAAGTCTTCTTTGAGATCTGTTAGATTAACACTCATTTACTTGTCTGCCCTCGGAAAAGGATTTGTAAACTTCTGTAGTCTGACTTGCAGCTTCTTCAAGCGAAATCAAAAGGAAGAGTTGGCAGAGAAAATACTACATAAATAGCAAAATGTTTAGCCTACTAAAGAAAAGTGTCAACAGCATGATCCCCAAATAACTGATAAAAACAAACAAACAAAAAAAAAAAAACAAAATAAAAAAACAACCAACTGGTCAAAGTGCAGAGAACAAGTGAGTATGGAACTTATCTCCAAAAGAGGCAACTGCATCATCTCTAAGACCCAAGGCTCATAGAACAGCACGGAAGAGGGTTGTAAAGATTGTAAGAGTCAGAGAACCATGAGGACTGCTGAAAACATCTCTTCTGGACATGACAGGAATGTTACACCTATGAACTAATAATATGTTTGTCTGCATAAGAACTGCACAAGACCACACAATGTCAGCATTGCAGCTTGGGTGTGGGAAATGCACACAAGTCTGGACCCCTAGGTGAATATGTGCAGGCAGCAAAAGCCCTGAGGGTGGGGAAGTCAGTTTTCTTTAGGGATAAGCCACCTGATAGTTTGGCATGCCCACATGGTCAACTCAATACCCAGTAAATATGGGCAATGCTAACTTGTCAGTAAGCTATACTCTAGAGTAATACAAGTAAGTAATACAGTAAGTTATATGGTAGGGGAAATGACATGGATTTTAGAGTGGAATGCACGGGTGTGACACACAAGGAGTTGGAGCAAGGGAGGGAAGAGTCTCAGGAAACTATCAAATGCATAGCATTCATGTATATATACTTGTCTGCATGCGTGTGGAGGAACATGTGTACATGCATATTGGAAGTTGGAGGTTAATCTCATCTGTCTTCCTTCACCTTATATATTGAGTTAAGGTCTCTTTCTGAATCTGGAACTCATTATTTCAGCTAATCTGGATAGCCAGGTTACTCCATGGATTCTGAATTCCTGCCACCTATGCACCAGGATTACAAACAGGTGGGTCATGCCCACCAGGATTTCACTGAGTCCTAGAGATTCTGACTCTGTTCCTCAACAGTCTCAAAGATTCAGAGACAACAGAGCTGGTGGATATCAAGGGCCACCCTCCTGAATTTCTATCCCAGGCTGGAAATCTCTCACTTCCTCTTAGAGTAAGAGAAAGGTACCCCCCCCAAAAAAAAAACTTCATGAAATAGCAAAACTTGGATCTATCTTCCAACCCTGGTCCTGCATTTCTCATCTTTGAGTCTTTAAACAAATTATTTCCCACTTTGTGTGTTTTCACAGCTATAAAACCTGGATCATAATAACACTTTAAATTCTGCCTAGTGATTTAAATATTTCTTAGGTTATAGAAAGTATGTAACTGTATGGATGCTTTAAGCTAGGCTGATAAGGTGGACTTCCCTTGAGACATAGAAGTGGGAAGATTAATTCTTATTGAGCTTGGTGTGATGGAAAAGTATTGCCTTATGAACCAGGAGATGTTGATACTGGTAAAACTTATGCCATTGTCACAGCCCATTTCTATGACAAATCAGGAGTTGTATTAGTTGACCAATCCGGTCACTGATTCTGTAGCATAAAATCCCAAAGGAATGACTTGAATTGCTGATACATGAATAACCCAAGGCAGCTGGTAAAAATGCAGACTATGAGATGCACATGGAGATTCTATTGCAGTCAGCTAGGGTGGGAACAGGGAAACTATTTTTAATATCTACTCCAGGAGTCGTAAGTAGCTTTTGGAAATGTGTTCCTCTTTGAAATCTGTCAGATTAAAGTGCCAACACTCATTTATTTGTCTGCCCTCAGAAAGGGATTTGCAAACTTCTGTAGTCTCATGTGCAGCTTCTTCAAGCAAAATCAAAAGGAAGAGTTTATAGAGAAAATATCATATAAAAAGCAAAATGTTTAGCCTACTAAAGAAGAAGGGTCAACCGAATGATCCCCAAGTAATTGCAAGAGCCACTTTGTATGCAGACAGCGCTGTTAAACAGGGAAGGCGCTAATTACAAATTATTCTCATCTCACCTGCAAAGCCTTTCCCAATGTTCAGACATGGATTCTAGACATCACATAGCTCAGCACCCAAACACCAGGTATACACCAGGAAAAATCAAGGTGATAACCGCTCCATTTGTGGTTTTACAAATCTGGAGCTAGGAAGTGATGTTCCCAAGGGAACGCTGGCAAATGAGGCTCACCTAAATGTAAAGTCGGAGTGAAGTTGTCTGCCTGATTACACACATGTGTGGCTTCTCTTTCTCTGTTACTCGTGCTTTAGTCTCATTCTTTGCACTCCAAGCAACTATCTTCAGCTTTTCTCACCAAGCCCAGTGGTTCCATTGGTTACCATTTCCATTACCTTTCACTGAGAGCACACATAATTACAGCACACCACATGCTTAATCTTAATACAACTGTGTGAAGCATACATGGTCTTGAAGATGTAGGAAGCCAAGCTCACAAATATGGGCAATGCCATACAAGTAGTAAAGGAACTGTGGTCTCGGACCCAGGTTCTCCATCATTTTACACCAAATTCTTCATGCTTCTATCATAACTCCCTTTCATTCTATTGATGAGAATTTCCTCTTCAGATTGTTTTTATTTATTTGGCTGAGAGATTTGTTTTCCATCAACATAAAGCCAATCTCTATTGACACATGACAGTGTGCCAAGGACACTGCCAACTAGCTCTGGTGCCTTGCATCATTCATTTTTCATAGGAACATAATAAACTAGATTATATTATTATTATTTTCACTCAATTCACAACAGCAGAAGTGACAACAATAAGAGGAAAACTTATCTGCAGAGTTTTACTCACAAAGCTGTAGATCTCGTAACCCTTGAGTCTAAGTTTGAACTCAAGTCTTCTGATTATGAAGCTTAAGCACAGAATGTTATATTTAACATTCTTAATATAACTCAACTATTTCTACCTCAGAGGTATAGGTTGCCTTTTGGCTTTGAAATTGAGTCATTAATCTCAACCCCAAGGAGGGGATAAACGTGGAAAGGCTTATGATACGGTTTTGTATAGAACAGAGATTAAAGCAAAACAAAACAAACAACTTGAAAGGAAAAAAAAAAATCTGTGAGTCTTCTCCCAGGAGGCCAAGAGGCAGAAGTGCCTTCATTTTCATTTTCTTCTTCACATATTGTCAAATAGTGTATTCTTCCTCTCCAGTGCCATTAGTTACATTTTGTGTTGCTGGGACCAAACAACTTAAGGAAGGGTTTATTTTGGCTCACAGTTTGGAGGTACTTAATGGCAGAGAAGGTGTGGCAGCAGGGGCATAGACAGTTGGCCAGATTGCATCATCATTCAAGAAACAGACCAAGTGAATGCTAATTTGCTCAGCTCACTTTCTCCTTTTTGTTCAGTCTGGGATCCCAGCCCATGGAATGTTCCTATTCACACTTAGGGTAGGTCTTTTCAGTTTGAGTTACACAATCTAGAAAATCCCTACAGACCTGCCCAGAGGTTTGTCTTATGGGTGATTCTAGATTCTGTCTAGCTGATAAACAATGTTAACTACCATACCAGTCTTATCACTGTTTTGACTTCTAATATCATAGAGTGTCCTAACTCTTAATTGTCTACAGAACTTTGTTATGGGTCTTATTCCCTGACCAGACTACTCCATACATCCCATCCCAGGCAAGGTTGCTTGAAGAAGAAAAGAATGTTGCATGCTCAGGGAATAAGGCAGGTTTTCACTATGAAATTTAGTTGAGTTTGTGGCAGATCTTTGCCACAAGAAAATCTGGAAGGACATAAAAGGGAAGATGTTCAGTAGGTAGGAATAGGGGTATGGGCAGACCTATTATAGACAATAGAAGTCTAGTTAGGAAATATCCAGAGCCAATAAAAATATGCTTCTGGAATATAGGATCAAGGTCAGGAAGTCCCAGGAGTGTGCTAGATTTCAGCCCCAGAGGATCTCAGTTTGCAATGAGGTTACCAACACAGGAAATTACACAGATTATGCAGTTGCAAAAGACAGGGTATAAACTTAATCATGATCAGTATTCAGGATGAGTCACTCATAATCATCACTGAGCAGATACCCAGAGACTCTACAAGTTCTTACCTGTGAGCACTGGCAGAGTGTGGAATTAGTATCGAACAAAATAGAATAGTATATTCAGTTAGCTACTAAACTTTGCCCCGCCTAACTCCCTCCACTGTACTCCACTGCGAAGACACTGACTGAACATCTCATGTCTGATTTGTAAGAAGCCCTAGACTATAGACATACTCAATTATTTAAATTCCATTATATCTTCCTAGCAGTGAAGACCAATGTTCCTAGAATACATAAGCATCCTATGAATACTGATAAGAGACTTGCCTTATCTATAGGGA
The DNA here is from genome assembly GCF_049852395.1 of Peromyscus maniculatus bairdii. NCBI lineage: Eukaryota > Metazoa > Chordata > Mammalia > Rodentia > Cricetidae > Peromyscus > Peromyscus maniculatus. The sequence continues at coordinate 69,948,046 of NC_134870.1, forward strand.
TGGCTCCGAAGGTTCACACACACACAAGAGAAAGACCCCTGGGGTGAAGTGACAGCCTATGGCACTCACCTGCTGCCTTTGATAAATTAGGCAATGCCTTGAATCAGCACACCCCTTACGTCATCATGCAAGTGCTCAAAGCCAAATAGAATGTCTGCCTCATCTACTCTTTGGGATAATTTATAGACTGTAATATTCACTGTAACAACTAAAGCTCATCTGAAAACAATATATTCTCACAGCACTGAGTGATAGAAGCCTCCATTTATGAATAAGACTTTTCAAAATCCTAAGTAGAATTTGGAGAAGCAGACAGCTATTAGAAGGTGAAGAGTGATGTGGAAATTCTTCCTTCATTTCAAGTCATAGATGATTTTAAGCAGGGCATTACCAGGTGGACTCATCTTTTTCCTTGGTTCTCTTGGAAATCACCTATTATTATTAACCCTATTAGCTGAGTGACTTAATTCGCTTCTGCTTGTACATCCCATTATATTGGTGTCAGTGGCTGATGCTTTATTCTTTTTGTCATTCTATGTGTGTTAAGGAATTCCAGGCAAAAGAGGAACTAGACTTTATGTTTTAGCCAGTGAGATTGATGTGTCCTCAAGATAATCTTTATTTCTAATTGTCTCCTTGAAGATATGGTGAAATTCTTTAATATGGCAGCCCTGAGAATTTCTCTCTACCTCTCTGTGTCTCTCTGTCTACCCTCTCCCTCCCTTGTTTTTCCCCCTCTCTCTCTGTTGGGGGTGTAGTGTATGCATGTAGTGTGTGTAAGGTCACTTTCCTGCAGATGATTGTGGAAGCAAGAGTTTGACATCATAATATCAATATTATAATGTAATATCTGACTCAATCCCTTCTTTCACTTATTTTTTGTTTGAGAATTTCATACATACAGTATAATGTATTTTGATCAAATACACACCCTATTTCCTACTCTGAAATCCTTCCCTATGACCCCCATATTTTCACTTCCTACATCATGTGCTCTGTCTTAAAATCCACTGAATACATAATGCTACGTGTAGTACATTGGTGAAGGGCCATATACTGGAGCATGGGTAGCCTCTCAGGGGCCACACCATGTAGAAAACCGACTCTCCTCTCCTGCCAACCATCAATTGCCAATAGTTCCTCAACTAGGGGTACAGCCTTTTTGAACCACTCCCTCATCTGTGCTGGGATTTATCATTTACAGGTCTTACTATGTTGTCATAGCCACCATGAATTCATGTGTATGATGACTCTGTCATGCCCTAAACATATTGAGATTGTATTAATCATTTTCTACTGCAAAAGGAAGTTTCTCTGATGAAGGCTGAGAGCTATAATAAAGATATATCTTTAGGTATAAAGATAAGGACTTAGGAGGCAGTTTAATACAATGCCCATTTATTAGGACAATACTATTAGTTTCCCTCTAGAGCCCATATCCAAGTCAGCCACGGAACTGGGTCCAGTTAACAGTACCAGGTATGAGTTCTGTCTTATGGAGTGGTCCAATCAGAAAGTAGCTAGTTGCTCCCATGATACTGATGGCACTATTGAACCATGAGACTTATCTTTCCAGGTCAATTGTCATTGTAGGTTGCAGGATTGATCACTGGGTAAAAATAAACTGATTATTTTTCTTCTAGAATTGTTTATAGAATCTAATATGTATGTATAAGGCTTGCAGATCAACGCCAGCTTGGATTCTTCATGTACTATCACCCACGTAGTGGTGTCCTCAGCAATAAGTTTTTACCATCAAATTCTGGAGAGTACCTAAGAACTATGGCCATAGCCTGTATCATTTAAGGATCTATGGGACCCTACTTACCAAAAACTCAAAACCGTTAGCCCATACTGGAATTTTTTGTAGGTTTCCATATGGTCTTTAAAAAGGTCTCTAGTGTTAATTATCTCTCTTCATATTTCCTACTCTACCCTGGCCCCTTGTCCCCTACCACATTGAACCCTTTCTGCTCTATTATCCCTCTCTCCCCACCAAACCACCTGTATTATATTCATCCTTTCTTTGAAATCCCTAACTTCATGGCTCCTCATTCATTTTTTACCTTAATGGGTACTTCAACTTAAATACACATTTCTAAAGACTCAAAGCCAACATCTACAGATGAAAGAGAACATGTGGCATTTCTCTTCCTGGCCTGGGTTACCTCACTCAGAATGATTATTTACAGCTCCATCCCTCTGCCTGAGAATTTTCTTTTTCTTTTTTAACAGTGAATAATATTCCATTGTGTAAATGTATCACATTTTCATTATCTAGTCATTAGCTGATAGACATCTAGGCTGTTTCCATTTACTGGCCATGAATGAGCAAGTACTTCCTCTAGAGTAGGGAATAGAGTTCTTTGGGTATATGCCCAGGAATGGTATAGTTGGGTATAGATAGATTCTCTAGCATCTGAAGAAACAGGTGGTAAGAGTAGAAATCAAGCCGGGAGGTGGTGGCACACGCCTTTAATCCAAACATTTGGGAGGCAGAGCCAGGCAGATCTCTGTGTGTTCGAGGCCAGCTTGGTCTATAGAGTGAGTTCCGGGATAGCCAGAGCTGTTACACAGAGAAATTCTGACTTGAAAAAAAGAAAAAGAAAGAAAAAAGAATAGACAACATCACATCATTGTCTTAAGGGGATCAGCATCCTGAGTTTCCTCTTGTCTCAGCTGTAGACTTGTACGTGCTCTTCATAAAACTGAGGACACTTCTTCCATTCTTCCTGATTCCAGGGCAAATACCACTTACTTCTGTCCCAAGAATATTTGAGGTGGTCCTGTCTATGTAGGCTCTGGACTGCCTCTGGAAGCTACACACAAAACAGTGTTGCACTATGTAGTTTTTACCTTATGGTCAGATCTTTTCTGTTGGTACTGAAGTTTGCCATGGGACCAGTTTAGTGACAGTGTACCCCCCTGGAAGTTCAAGACAATTATCCCCAGGTGGGGCAATTTTTGACCTGTGATAGAAAGGCAAAATCTCTTCTCATCTCCCTACAACCAGAACTTTCCTGAGATATAAACAATTCCATAGGTCCTAGGGGGATCAAGGCTGAGATGAAGCATGCCAGTGAGGCTTGGAACCAAACAGACATCAGCCGGAATAATTGCCTACTGTTGGTTCCTTTTTTATTATTTTCATTTCCCTCACTCTTGCTTCCCTGCAAAAAAATATATATATATATATAGATATATAGATATATATATATAGATATATAGATATAGATATCTGAATTTTACTTATAATAAATAATAGCATATAATATATTGCTTTCTAGGAAGCCCAAGCTACCACAAAGTATGCAGATATGAAACTTGAAACATAATAATTACTTTGAAGACATGGCATGAACAACTACTGAAGGAGAAGTCTGACCCATTGTGATGGGTGAAGCTAATGTAATTGCAAATGAGAGAAACTGAGTCCACTGGGATAAGTCAATGCTCCGAAGTTTGCTCTGCTTCTTGATTCCAGTGCTGCGCGCTGAATATTTTCTTGCTTTTAAAACCCCTTAGATAGTTAGATTTTCTATTGATTGCAGTTGAATTGTACCTTCGTTAATATTTCAATTACCATATCACCTTATAATATGTTACAAAATGGTTTTACATTGTAAGATTTAAAACATATGGGGTTGGAGAGGTGGCTCAGAGGTTAGGAGCACTTGTTGCTCTTGCAGAGGACCTGGGTTCAATGTCCAGCACCCACTTAGTGGCTCACAGCCACCCATAACTCCAGTTCTGGATATCTGATACCCTCTTCTAACCTTGGGCACCAGACACATGCATGGAGCAAAACATACATATTAAATAAAAGAAAATAAATCTAAAAATAAAATTTTTAAAATGTAAATATTTGTTTCAATCTCTTGGCTTCAATGATTTAAGTGAAAATATTTTACAGACAAGGCTTTCTTTAAGGTATAGTATGAGGTAAAGCCCTGATTTTTCTTCATTTTAAATAATTACATACTCTAGTCCTTCTCCTTTTACTTCTCCCATGATCTAAGAGTGTTTTTTCTTTTAATATAATCTCCTCTGCTTATGAGCTTAACTGGGGTTGAGATGTGTCCCAGAACAAGAATATATCAATTATCTGTCATTAAGAGGTGGCATTAATGATTACCTGTCATCATTTTAGTTCGTTGCACTTTCTGTGTGGATTTGGGTTTTTCATTGCAAAATTCGAGTTTCTTTACTAATATGAACACTGTGTATGAGACTTGAACAAGAGCAAGGTGAATATGGTAAAATAATGGTAGAATCAAAAGCAGAGGTCATTAAAGCGATTGTCAAGTAATAATACAATATAGACAACCAAAGTAGTCATCAAATGGTAGATCTTGCGCAAATGTGTAAAATTAATTATTATTCAGACAGACATTTTCTGATAAAAGCTGGTTATGCAAGGAAGGTGTTGAGTAAGCTCTTCTGGGTAAATGATAGTTCACACATTCAAAGAAAGGAAGTGGGAATAAAATTAGGGAATGAGTTTAAGGAAGCATCATCAACATCCAAAGCTCAGCTGTTAATTGTTAATGTGACAATTGTTTAAGGAGGAGATTTGAAGGTACACATGCTATATGCGGTAAGGATGTGCTGTACACCCAGACAGCCAAGCTCAGGATGCTTCAGAACTTGTAAATTAAGATGAGCAATGGGATTAAAGGGCTGTTTATCTTAATTGCTGGGGGTCTCTGGAGCTAACACAGAAGTCTTCAAGGAGGGAGGTGTCTTCTGTGAAAGCATTACCAACCTCCATACAACAGACGTGTGAAGATTGGTAGGAGCTGCAACAGGTGGCCAAGTTTTAAACATTGAGTGACCACCTTAGTCTAATGCAGTGAGAACGCACAGGAGGGGGAAAGCCCGCCTAAGCGTCATCCCTCCTAATCACTGCGCCTATGAACAGATGGATCTAGGAGCTACATTTCCAAATCTAACTGTTCATAATTCTAATCTATACCAGTCTCTGTTTTTGGCCATTTATACTGTTCTAAGTCACCAATCTGTCAAGTCTAGCACCAGTACCCTACTGCTTTAATTATTCTTTCATGATTTTTTATTTGAAAAAAACTCATTTCTTGGCAATCAAATACCTTTATTCTTCCAGATAATTCTAGATTTGCTTCAGAGTGAATTAACCTGTAACAGACAATGGTGAGAGCTGGGCATGTGTAACACGTGCTTCCTTGTTTAGACTTGGCACACACCTCTTTTGTTAAGTCACATTCCACGCCTTTCGGGCCATCGTGACCTTCTTGTGTCGTCACAGCTTTTACTCACATCTACCTCCTAGGCCTTTTCTGCCCTTGCTTTATATAATCTTGAATTTATTTTGTCTTTAAGGAGTCAGGTTTTGACAATGTTTGTTATGCGTTCCTTTTTTGAATATAAGGAAGCTTGTGATTTCTGTTTCTTCATATTATAAAAAGCTCTTGCTGCCTTTAGCAGTTTTAAAATTAATTTTCTTACTAAGTAGTTTCTATCTATGCTATGACAAAATAAGGATTTTTTTTATAATCTTTTCAAAGTTTGAAGTGACATTTTCAAATCAGCTGGAGTCTTTGGGATAATTTTAAAAATTATTTCTCCTTAGTGTTGAGTGTGTTTTCCAAGAAGACTACTCATTTCTTAGTTTATCACTGTAAGATTTTCTGTAACAGTATACTACTTTAAAAGTGTAATTATTTTATAATGTTCTATTATCCTTTTCTGTTTTAAATACAGTTGTTATTAAATATAATTGCATCACTTTTCCCTTTTCCTTTCTTCCCTTCAGCCTCTCCCAAGTTCCCTTTCTCCAACTCTTTCATGTCCCCTGACTCTCAAATCAATAGCCTCCCAACTTTATTATTGTTGCATATATACGTATTTGTAAACGTAAATATATAAATGAAATCTGCTTGGTCTGTTTTTGTTGTTTGTGTGTACACGGTTTCAGGGTTGACCACTTTGTATTGGGTAACC